>NW_026937748.1:0-8094 GCF_032062105.1 Saccostrea cuccullata
CTTATTATTATTATTATTTTTTTTCTTCTCGGGAAAATTTTGTCCGCGAATGATCTTGTAAACTACACATCCGATTTAGGTGAAATGTTTTTAGGGTCAGTAGACATGTTATGTAGATTTGCGGAACGAAGGTCATTTTGCGCGCACGTGCTTGCAAGAGCGTGCACGTGCAACACGTGAAATGACCGATTTAATTGATATAGGCGTAACTTTTTACATTTTTGATGAAATGCTTTAAAACTTACAGTATAAGGATATATTAGTAACATAGGCAATATCACATGATCAAAATAGCAAGATCTCACGCGCATGCACGTGCGCTTCGCTCTGATTGGCTGAAACTAAAGTCTCAATATCTTTCTTGTTTTTTGACAAAATCCTTTGAAATTTTGAACATAGCCATGCATTAGGATACCCTACAAAATAATATATAGCAATTATCATAAAAACACGTGCATGCACGTGCGTTGCAATCTGTTTGGCTGAAACTTTAAATAGCTATAACTCCCTTGTTTTACAACCAAACGGGGTGGGATTTGGAACATAGATAGATATAATGAACTTCTACAAGAAGGTATGGTCACCTGCACATGCATACACGTGCGTGCACGTGCGCTGCAATCTGATTGGCTGAAACTTTGAACAGCTATAACTCCGTTGCTTTTCAGCCAAACGGGGTTGGATCTAGAACATAGATAGATGTAATAGAATTCTACAAGAAAGTATCGTCACCATGCTCATGTATGCACGTGCGTGCACGTGAAATGAGTAAAATTGAAAATACACTTGAATGAGCGTATTTTTTAATACTTTTTGATTAAATACTTTAATATTGAGTATAGTAGAATATATAGATTGTGTAGACAAGATAATATGGCCATTACGCACATGCATTCACATGTGCACGTGTGCAATGCTAAAATTTGAATGAACTTGGTACACTTCTGGGTAAACGTTGTTAAAGTCTCAAATGCATAGAGTTTGTCTTATTTAATGAAGCTTACAAGGAAAATGGCACCAAAAGGGAGTTGGGGAGCGTTTGGGGAACATCTGTAACGGTCCCCGTTACAATTAGCCCTAGTTATTATTATTATTATTCTTTTTTCTTCTTATTTCTTCTCCGGTACTTTTTTGTCCGCGAGTGTTCTCAGAAACTGTTCACCCAACTGAGCTAAAACCTTTTTAGGGTTAATAGGTGTGTTGTGTAGGTGTGCGGAACGAAGGTCATTTTGCGCGCATACGCCTGCACGTGCGGGCGCGTGAAATGACTGAAATGACTAATATATTTAATATAGCCATAACTTTAACATTTTCCGATGAAATGCTTTGAAACTCATTATATAAGGATATATTAATAGTGTAGATAATGTGACACTGTCAAATTAGCAAGAACTCACGCGCATTTGCGTGCGCTTCGCTCTGATTGGCTGAAACAAAAATCTCAATATCTTTTCCGTTTTTTGACGAAATGGTATGAAATTTAAAATATAAGCATACTTTAAGATGTCCTACAACATGATGTATAACATTTGTCATGAAAGCATGCGCATGCACGTGCGCTGCAATCTGATTGGCTTAAACTTCAAATGGCTGTAACTCCCTTGTTTTTCAACCAACCACGATAAGATTTAGAACATAGACAGACACAATAGACTCCTATAAGAAGTTACGGTCATCATGCACATGCATGCACGCGCATGCACGTGCGCTTTGCTCTGATTAGCTGAAACAAAAATCTCAATATCTTACTTGTTTTTTGACAAAATACTTTGAATTTTAAAACATAATCATACCTTAATACGTCCTAAACTATGATATATAAAAGTTTTCAAGAAACCACGCCCATGCACGTGTGCTGCGATCTGATTGGCTTAAACTTTAAATGCCTATAACTTTTTTGATCTCAACAAAACAGGATGAAATTTAGAGATGAATAGATATGACGGATTCTTACATTATGCTACTATCAAACTTGAATGCAAGGACTGCATGCACGTGTGCGCGCGCAATGCGTTAAATGACCGATTTACTTGATATAGTCGTAATTTTTTTTATGAAACGTTTCAAAATTCAAAGAATAGAAACACATTAAAAGTGTAGTCACGATGATATAGCTTTCATGCATTGCACCTTCGCGCGCGTGCAATGATCAAATGACTTGTATACTTGATATGGCCGTTGCTTTTATATTTCTTTATGAAATGCTTTGATGATGACCTTGACCTTTAGACCTGACCTTTGACCCCTTGACCCAAAGGTCACAATCCAGCTGAGACCCGTAGATGTATTTACAAACTCACTTTAACAAATGCTTAGAATAAAAAGTACTCCTTTAAAAAAAAAATCAATAACAACGTAGAAAATTTCTCTGAAACTCGATCAACACCTGGGATCGACATTAAAATTTCACTTAAGGTGCAGAAAAGACTTCATAGAAAGTTTCCTGAAAGTTTTACGGTAAGTCTCTAAAGTATATGAGAAACATGAATTTTTACGGCAAAAATTACAAATTCTGTCGTGTTTGAAATTTAAGTGCAGACGAACAAAGATATGATATAAACCTTTTAAAGCCTATTTCTCCAGATGTCGTTAATAGCATTCAATTCTACTGATATGAATTAATATTTTAATACCAAGCATTCTTCTTTTATTTCACCATTGAAATTTATCTGAATTTTTTTTAGATTACCAATCCCCCAGAAATAGCGAGTTTCGGTATATTAAAAAGCAATACACGTTTCTTCCAGTAAAAATTGCACGTGTTTAATTCATGAAAAAATATTGATAAGGGGGTGTTAAACAATACCTGTCACATTAGCTGACACCAAAAAACCAGGGTACGTACACGACATTTTCTGATTTATTTGCATATGCAAACAGGGCTACCCTCAAATCCACGTGTTTTCCATGTCTTTATAAACATCACAAAAACACCCCAGGAAGTAGCCTCCTATGCCCTGGAGAAATAGTTCCTGTCAAAAAACTTTATTTATTTATAGAGTAGATAAAATTTCCTAGGCACAGGTACCAGAGTTGTCAAACTGGCCTGGAAGGAAATTAAAAAAAACTCTCAAAAGAAAGGAAAATCGGCTTAATGTATGGACCTACAATTGACTAAGTTCATTTTGATTGGTCAATTACCGGTGTGGTACCCCTAGTCGCCTTGAACCCAGTCCTGTCTTTCTGAAGAAAACCAACTCCGAGCCCGATGTAAAAATCTTAGTAGAGAAATGAGAATTTGAATTTTGCTGCCTTATTATGTTCCCCAAACCAAGTTTGGGAACATATTGTTTTTACTCTGTTTCTTATTATTATTATTATTATTATTCTTTTTTCTTCTTATTTCTTCTCCGGTAAGTTTCTTGTCCGCGAGTGTTCTCAGAAACTGTTCACCCAACTGAGCTAAAACCTTTTTAGGGTTAATAGGTGTGTTGTGTAGGTGTGCGGAACGAAGGTCATTTTGCGCGCATACGCCTGCACGTGCGGGCGCGTGAAATGACTGAAATGACTAATATATTTAATATAGCCATAACTTTAACATTTTCCGATGAAATGCTTTGAAACTCATTATATAAGGATATATTAATAGTGTAGATAATGTGACACTGTCAAATTAGCAAGAACTCACGCGCATTTACGTGCGCTTCGCTCTGATTGGCTGAAACAAAAATCTCAATATCTTTTCCGTTTTTTGACGAAATGGTATGAAATTTAAAATATAAGCATACTTTAAGATGTCCTACAACATGATGTATAACATTTGTCATGAAAGCATGCGCATGCACGTGCGCTGCAATCTGATTGGCTTAAACTTCAAATGGCTGTAACTCCCTTGTTTTTCAACCAACCACGATAAGATTTAGAACATAGACAGACACAATAGACTCCTATAAGAAGTTACGGTCATCATGGACATGCATGCACGCGCATGCACGTGCGCTTTGCTCTGATTAGCTGAAACAAAAATCTCAATATCTTACTTGTTTTTTGACAAAATACTTTGAATTTTAAAACATAATCATACCTTAATACGTCCTAAACTATGATATATAAAAGTTTTCAAGAAACCACACCCATGCACGTGTGCTGCGATCTGATTGGCTTAAATTTTAAATGCCTATAACTTTTTTGATTCTCAACAAAACAGGATGAAATTTAGAATATGAATAGATATGACGGATTCTTACATTATGCTACTATCAAACTTGAATGCAAGGACTTGCATGCACGTGTGCGCGCGCAATGAGTTAAATGACCCCATTTACTTGATATAGTCGTAATTTTTTTTATGAAACGTTTCAAAATTCAAAGAGACAAACACATTAAAAGTGTAGTCACGATGATATAGCTTTCATGCATTGCACCTTCGCGCGCGTGCAATGATCAAATGACTTGTATACTTGATATGGCCGTTATTTTTATATTTCTTTATGAAATGCTTTGATGACCTTGACCTTTGACCTTGACCTTTGACCCCTTGACCCAAAGGTCACAATCCAGCTCAAGTTCGTAGATGTATTTACAAACTCACTTTAACAAATGCTTAGAATAAAAAAGTCAACCCCCCCCCTTCTCCTTAAAAAAAAAATCAGTAACAACGTAGAAAATTTCTCTGAAACTCGATCAACACCTGGGATCGACATAAAATTTCACTTAAGGTGCAGAAAAGACTTCATAGAAAGTTTCCTGAAAGTTTTACGGTAAGTCTCTAAAGTATATAGAAATTATGAATTTTTACGGCAAAAATTACAAATTCTGTCGTGTTTGAAATTTAAGTGCAGACGAACAAAGACATGATATAAACCTTTTAAAGCCTATTTCTCCAGATGTCGTTAATAGCATTCAATTCTACTGATATGAATTAATATTTTAATACCAAGCATTCTTCTTTTATTTCACCATTGAAATTTATCTGAATTTTTTTTAGAATTACACAATCCCAAGAAATAGCAAGTTCGGTATATCAAAAAGCAATACACGTTTCTTCCAGTAAACCTTCACGTGTATAAATACATGAAAAAATATTGATGTGGGTGTGTTAAACAATACCTGTCACATTAGCTGACACCAAAAAACCAGGGTACGCACACGACATTTTCTGATTTATTTGCATATGCAAACAGGGCTACCCTCAAATCCACGTGTTTTCCATGTCTTTATAAACATCACAAAAACACCCCAGGAAGTAGCCTCCTATGCCCTGGAGAAATAGTTCCTGTCAAAAAACTTTATTTATTTATAGAGTAGATAAAATTTCCTAGGCACAGGTACCAGAGTTGTCAAACTGGCCTGGAAGGAAATTAAAAAAAACTCTCAAAAGAAAGGAAAATCGGCTAAATGTATGGACCTACAATTGACTAAGTTCATTTTGATTGGTCAATTACCGGTGTGGTACCCCTAGTCGCCTTGAACCCAGTCCTGTCTTTCTGAAGAAAACCAACTCCGAGCCCGATGTAAAAATCTTAGTAGAGAAATGAGAATTTGAATTTTGCTGCCTTATTATGTTCCCCAAACGAAGTTTGGGAACATATTGTTTTTACTCTGTTTCTTATTCTTATTATTATTATTATTCTTTTTTCTTCTTATTTCTTCTCCGGTACTTTTTTGTCCGCGAGTGTTCTCAGAAACTGTTCACCCAACTGAGCTAAAACCTTTTTAGGGTTAATAGGTGTGTTGTGTAGGTGTGCGGAACGAAGGTCATTTTGCGCGCATACGCCTGCACGTGCGGGCGCGTGAAATGACTGAAATGACTAATATTTTTAATATAGCCATAACTTTAACATTTTCCGATGAAATGCTTTGAAACTCATTATATAAGGATATATTAATAGTGTAGATAATGTGACACTGTCAAATTGCAAAAACTCACGCGCATTTACGTGCGCTTCGCTCTGATTGGCTGAAACAAAAATCTCAATATCTTTTCCGTTTTTTGACGAAATGGTATGAAATTTAAAATATAAGCATACTTTAAGATGTCCTACAACATGATGTATAACATTTGTCATGAAAGCATGCGCATGCACGTGCGCTGCAATCTGATTGGCTTAAACTTCAAATGGCTGTAACTCCCTTGTTTTTCAACCAACCACGATAAGATTTAGAACATAGACAGACACAATAGACTCCTATAAGAAGTTACGGTCATCATGCACATGCATGCACGCGCATGCACGTGCGCTTTGCTCTGATTAGCTGAAACAAAAATCTCAATATCTTACTTGTTTTTTGACAAAATACTTTGAATTTTAAAACATAATCATACCTTAATACGTCCTAAACTATGATATATAAAAGTTTTCAAGAAACCACGCCCATGCACGTGTGCTGCGATCTGATTGGCTTAAACTTTAAATGCCTATAACTTTTTTGATTCTCAACAAAACAGGATGAAATTTAGAATATGAATAGATATGACGGATTCTTACATTATGCTACTATCAAACTTGAATGCAAGGACTTGCATGCACGTGTGCGCGCGCAATGCTTAAATGCCGATTTATTGATATAGTCGTAATTTTTTTTATGAAACGTTTCAAAATTAAAAAAAAAAACACATTTAAAAATGTGTCACGATGATATAGCTTTCATGCATTGCACCTTCGCGCGCGTGCAATGATCAAATATTGTATACTTGATATGGCCATTTTATATTTCTTTTGAAATGCTTTGATGACCTTGACCTTTGACCGACCTTTGACCCCTTACCCAAAGGTAAATCCAGCTCAAGTTCGTAGATGTATTTACAAACTCACTTTAACAAAAGCTTAGAATAAAAAAGTCAACCCCCCCCCCCCCTTTTCCTTAAAAAAAAAAACAATAAAACAAAAATTTCTCTGAAACTCGATCAACACCTATAATTAAAATTTCACTTAAGGTGCAGAAAAAACTTCATAAAAATTTCCTGAAAGTTTTACAATTCCCAAAGTATATAAAATTATAAATTTTTCCAAAAAAAACAAATTTGTGTGTTTGAAATTTAAGTGCAGACGAACAAAGATATGATATAAACCTTTTAAAGCCTTTTTCCAGATGTGTTAATAGCATTCAATTCTACTGATATGAATTAATATTTTAATACCAAGCATTCTTCTTTTATTTCACCATTGAAATTTATTGAATTTTTTTTAGAATTACACAATCCCAAAAAAGCATTTCGGTATATTAAAAAGCAAAACACGTTTCTTCCGTAAAAACCCCTGTTTGAATTTGAAAAAATATTGATAAGGGGTGTTTAAAAATACCCGTCACATTAGCTACACCAAAAAACCCGGGTACGTACACGACATTTTCTGATTTATTTGCATATGCAAACAGGGCTACCCTCAAAACCACGTGTTTTCCATGTCTTTATAAACATCACAAAAACACCCAGGGAAATGCCTCCTATGCCCTGGAGAAATGTTCCTGTCAAAAAATTTATTTATTTATAGAGTGATAAAATTTTCCCAGGCCAGGTACCAGAGTTGTCAAACTGGCCTGGAAGGAAATTAAAAAAAACTCTCAAAAGAAAGGAAAATCGGCTTAATGTATGGACCTACAATTGACTAAGTTCATTTTGATTGGGAATTACCTTGGTCCCCTAGTCGCCTTGAACCCAGTCCTGTCTTTTTAAAAAAACCCAAATCCAGCCCGATGTAAAAATCTTATAGGAAAAGAGAATTTGAATTTTGCTGCCTTATTATGTTCCCCCAAGAAGTTTTTGGGAAAATTTGTTTTTTCTCTTTTTTTTTTATTATTATTATTATTCTTTTTTTTCTTTTTTCTTTCCGGTACTTTTTTTGCAGTGTTTCAGAAACTGTTCACCCAACTGAGCTAAAACCTTTTTTGGGGTTTAAAAGGGTGTTTTGTAGGTGTGCAACGAAGGTCATTTTGCGCGCATACGCCTGCACGTGCGGGCGCGTGAAATGACTGAAATGACTAATATATTTAATATAGCCATAACTTTAACATTTTCCGATGAAATGCTTTGAAACTCATTATATAAGGATATATTAATAGTGTAGATAATGTGACACTGTCAAATTGCAAAAACTCACGCGCATTTACGTGCGCTTTGCTTGATTGGCTGAAACAAAAATCTCAATATCTTTT
>NW_026937749.1:0-81141 GCF_032062105.1 Saccostrea cuccullata
AATTCCATTTCCACTTCATCTAAACTTAAGTCAATTCAAAATTTCTGAAAATGATTTACTGAAGTCATCAAAGTTAAAAGGTACGGTGATATCTTTTTCCAATATCAGGAACCATGCAAAAGTGCATGTATGAAATGAATTAATAAATATTTTGAAAACTATGGATAATTTCATCAAACGTATCTATTCCTTTTGATTATATTCGTATTGTTTGAGGAAAATAGGATATAAAGATACAATTATGAATTATTACTGTATACAGGGAAATATTCGCCCCCGTTTTATTTTCGCCCCTTTCGCCCTTACATCATATGGGCGAATTTTAAAAGGGGCGAATTAATAATATACAGTATAATTTCTTAAACAAAATTGTGACTGGGCGAATTTAAAAGGGGGCAAAATTGGTTGCAAGTGTAAAAGGGTGAAAATAAAACGGGGCAAAAATAACCCTGTGTACAGTAATTACGATTATTTTTCAAAGATATTCTTCAAGTCTGATCACAGATATGACATAGCATAAAAACGCTGATAAATTACTTTAAAAGTTAGAAGAGAAATTTATTCTTGATGATTTGTGTAATGTTAATTATTTTAAAATTCAAACTTTTCCCAATAGATTCATAATGCTATAAACATACCAATTTAGTTTTCATTATACAAGAACGACTTTCATACCTTCCTTTTTATCAGACATTCATTTTATAACTTTATTGCTTTATGTTTTAAGTATTTAATTCCTATTTGCAACAGATTCAATGAAATTGAATGCATAACAGATGTGTAGGTGTTGAGTACTTGGTATATTTTGACATGCATCCAATTTATTACCATTAGCACTAAGGTCGGGTCGTGCCCTAATTCATGACCTTGAATTTTGGTAAGAATTATCTCCCGCTTCGTTATAATTAAAGAAAACATTATTTTCAAAAAAAATATACGGGCAAAATATTATTTTTTAAACTCTCATTTTATCAACCCCCCTCCCGCTTGAAAAGCGGGAGGGTACATAGTAATCGGTATGTCCGTCCATCCGTCCGTCAGTCTGTTATGCTTTGGGGTATCCATCTCTTATCCGCAACTCCTCTATTACCACTAAATGAAATTTAACGAAACTTTTACAGAATCTTTATTACATATTGCCATTGTGCACCTCTTATTTAACGTTTCGATCCGACAAATATTTTAGGTTTCCCATAGCAAAACATGAACATTGCCATTTTTTACATATGAGAGGTGGAGGTATCATTTAGTGAGCTAATTGATCACAGTATCTCTAGTTCCCATTGATTCAATACATCTTTCCACCGCAGTATTTAATGATATTCTTATTGTTTAAATTTTTATCTTCAAAAATGCTTTTTTCCATAGACTTTAATGCAATCTTTGTTAATTAATTAATGCTAAGTTAGTGGTATTTTTAAAACTTTCAAGCTGGCAATCCTACTATAAAATGCTTCTATTTAATATTAGAGTTTTTTGTACTTGACAGCTATTCAGAATAGAGAATTTAATCACATAAGGGATGGAAATCCTTAAATTTCCACTTCTGAGTGAATAATAGCATGGGGACAATAACAGTGGACAATGGCCTAGGAGCCATGTTCATGCACCCTGAATCATTATCCCTCTGTTCGAAAAGCGGAAAGGTATCGGGGTGTGTTTTCGTCTTTCTGTTACGCTTTGGGGTACCCATCTCTTATCTGCAACTCCTTTCATACCACTGAATGAAATTGGATAAGCCTTTAATAGAATATTTTTTACATATAGCTCTTGTGCACATCCTATTTTAATTTCTGACCCGACTCATATTGCGGGTTTCCCATTGCAAAACATGGACACTGCCATTATATTCAATGGGAGACGGGGTATCATTTAGTGAGCTTATTGCCTACAGTTCCTCTTTTTAATGTTTTCTTTGCTTACTTAAAAAATGAAGTGATATACGTCACATTGGATATATTATACCCCCTTTGGTGTATTATTATACATTGGATATATTATACCGCTTGAAAAGCGGGATGATATATAGTAATTGGGGCGTCTGTCTTTATGAGAGGTTATCAAAAATTTCGTGGACTGAGGCTATAAAATTAGTACTATACACATGATTAAAACTCATAACTCCCTATCTCGTGTACAACTGATTTCTGACTTTCTTTTTTCTGTTTTTAGCTCACCTGAGCCGAGGGCTAAAGTGAGCTTTTCTTATCACAATTTGTCCGTCGTCCGTTTGTCTGTCTGTCCATCTGTAAACTTTTTACATTTTTGACTTCTTCTCAAGAAGTCTGGAAAGGTTATGGATATAACGAACAGTATTCAATCTCAAAGTTAAATTTTAACACTGGACCAGAAAAGCTGAAACTTAGACAGAAGCACACTGGGGTAGTGCAGATTGCGTAGACATATATAAGAAGAAAAAATAAAAATCTTCTTCTCAAGAACTATTGGGCCTTAAGCTTAGGTGGAAGGATCCTGGGATAGTGTAAATTCTAAATTGTTCAAATCATGACCCCCGGGGATTTGGCGGGGCCACAATAAGGAATCAAAGTATTACATAGATATATATAGGGTTTAAAAAAAACCATTGGGCTAGAAAAACTGAAACTTAGGTGGAATGTTCGGGTAGTGTAAATTCTAAATTGTTCAAATTATGACCCCGGGGGTTGGATGGGGTCACAGAAGGGAATCAAAGATTTACATAGAAATAAACAGGAAAAAACTTCTAAACCTAACCCTAATCTTGAACTTCTTGGCCAGAAAAAACCGAAACTTATGCGGAAGCATCCTTGGGTAGTGTAGATTTTAAATTGTCCAAATTAGGACCCGTGGGATACAAAGGGGAAATCTGGTTAAGAATAGCATGGTCAAAGCTTCTAAGGTGAGCGATATGGCCAATAGGCTTGGTTTTCTTTTTACATTCCTGAATAAATTATTGAAAACTTTTTTATTTATTTCTTTTTACAAAGAAGTAGTCACAGTTTCTGAAAAATAAATCATCTGTCTATCGGCAGGTATTTTACAAACACTAGCTTTACGTCTCATCGCAGAACATCTTGAAAATATACAATTTTCGATAAGTTATCTTTTGCTGACTCCTCAATATTTTTTGTCCTTATTGTTCTAATTTTTTTCTCAGTTTTTCATATATAAAGGGTGTGCATACGAATAGTCAATTGTACTTTCCACTACAATATCAGTATGTACTGGTCCTAAAGACTTGGCATAATAACTTTTTTGTTTCTATGGCCTTAAACATTACAAATATTATTTTTGAATTTCATTCCTTTTCTCCTTTTTGATTTTTTACATAAATGTTAAATTGGAATTTTCTTTTAAAATAAAGTCAAATAAAGATAAAAAGTCGGATAACAATCTTTTTGTTTATTTGACTTCATAAAATTTTAAACCAATCTTTTAAGATGATTGATATTTTTTTAATATATAAAAAAAAATTTCGACATTTTTACAGTATTATACAAAAATGTATGGTTCTAATAAAGCCCATTAATATGTATGGTATCCAATAAAGCTCTTTAAACAAATCAAAGTATCTCCTTATAAATATTCTAAATGTGTTTAAATTGTTTATTTTACGTCTCTTATGAGAATTTTATACTTATGTGAAAAATCAACTGTCTCTGAAATAAGTAGATCGTAGAAGTAATATCTTACCTTCAGATTCCTGAAAATAGTATCTCCATCCTACTTCCGGTACTGCTAAATTAGTTAAATGACATCCGGTATAAACTCGACATTTCTTTCTTTGTAAATTAACACCAAAGTATGTACACCCCGGGCCACACATTATAGAGCACTTAATAAGTGAGTAATTGTCATATTCAGTCAACAGATTTTCCTGAAGTACCCTTACGTCTAAGTATATTTCAGCAGCATAGAACCTTGAGACAGACGTTGATACAGATGTTGAAAGCCTAAACAAAGCAACAAATAATGCTCCCCAAAAGACCTTCTTCATCATAGTTGTTTCTGAAGTCTGCGTTGAATAATATCTGTAAATTCCAGCTTTTATACAATGGTTTAAATAAACTATCCTTTTTTCAAACTGAATTCCCAATTAACCATTTTCTGATTGGATAAATATAATTACTGATATTTCATAAATCGATCCATGTGTGGGTCGACATCAGCTTAAGGATTGTCAAACAAAAAAGACGTCAAACTTAATGAAAAATGATATTTTGAAGCTGTTTTATGCCCCCTTGTTTAAAGAATAGCAGCGTGAAGGATATTTAGATTTCAAATAATATTCAATTAAAAATACTATATAAACTAATACAAAATAACACGGACCTTCAAAACATCAGAGAAGAGATCAGGCAACGTGGAGGAGTGAGCATTTCCTGCTGATTGATCACAACCGCTGTGTGCTCCCCATCATAATCAGGAAATAACGGGAAAATCTGTTGTCAATTCAGTGTTTATAGAGAATCCTAACAAAAAAAATACTATAGTAAACCGTACTATAGTACCAAAGTTAAAACTTTGAAACTTTGATTTACTATGTTGAAAACTTTGGAACTTTGATTTACTACAGTAATAACTTTGGAACTTTGATTTACTATAGTAATAACTTCGGAACTTTGATTTACTATGATGAAAACTTTGGAACTTTGATTTACTTTAGTGAAAACTTTGGAACTTTGATTTACTTTGGTGAAAACTTCGGAACTTTGATTTACTATGGTAAATACTTTGGAGCTCTAATTAACTATAGAGAAAACTTTGGAACTTTGATTAGGTACTATAAAAGCCGTGGAATTATGTTTTTGCTTTCCATTTTGTACATTGTATGAAATTTCGAGTTTAAAATTCATAAAAGCCTCAGAGATCTTTTAAAACACCCGACCCGTTCAATAAAAGAATAATGTACAAGAATTTATTTATTTTTTTTTTTTGTAAGAATTGTCCCTTGCACCGATAATAAGCAATATTTATTCAATTTAAATGTTGTGCAGATTAAACATAAGTCTTATTTATGGAGACAAAAAATACTCTAAGATAAAATTTGCGTCATTTAGAATCAAAATATTTCCTTCATTAGCTTCAGTCAACATGTTCTTTACTATTAAATGTAAATGCAAATATTGCATCATTGCAGTATTCAGTCTGAAAGTCCATAAAACAATACAAAATAAGAGCAGAGCAAACACGTACCCCCGAAACATTAGAGGTGGGATCAGGTGCCATTGAGAAGTGAGCATCCCCTGCCTACCGGTCACACTCGCCATGTGCTCCTTGTCATGATCAGGAAATAACGGAAAAAATCCGTCGTCAATACGTAATCTCGCGAGTACTTCGCAGTTATCTAACTTACTACCGCTCTTTTGTGGGAGAGTCGAGAAAGCTCTAGATTTTGGGGACACATGACATTGTTTACAGTAGTAACAATCAAATGGTTCGATCAATTTAATGCCGAAAGTAGAATGTATTGCCAAGAATTGGACTCCAAATAGTAGATTGTCAACTAAGGAAAGTTTAGAATATTATATCAGCTTTAAAATGTTATGATTTTCAATGAAAATTTAATGAGAAAAGTCCTAGTTAAAAATATCTTTAAAAGTGTAACATTTTAGGATTGACTCGTCTCAAAAATTAATTAGACTGGTTCAGCAATTTTTTAGCAAGGTATTCCACCGGGATTTTTTACTTATATATCCTTATAACTCCTACAATGACCGATCTTGCATTGTATTCAATAGCACATTTGTCCCCACCCAACAGACGTTTCCTACCTCCATTGCGAAAGAGTTCCTCTTAGTTGAGTAATCGCAATATCAAGTATTCAGTGTATAAATAATGGACTTACAATTTGTATGAAAAACGTCAGTCTGCATTTGACTTTATGATAAATTGTATATGCTGACAAGGTCATTGTATCGACCATAGAACTTACGAAATGATGACTTTAAACGAGACTGCTGATATTCTTGTTTCATCAACTTGCTTGTCAATAATTTACCTCGTTTTAGAAATTGTTCATACGTTGAGCATGCTCTTGCGTATCGAATCAACTGAGATATATATGCTCCGTATACAGGTGATGAAAGGTATATTGTGCACAAGCAATTTAAGCCATCATCTGTTGTGTGTGTTACATGTGATCCATCTTTACACTGTATACAGGTAAATGCAATTTTGTTAAAAATTTCATTTTTGGATTGAAATGAATTAAACTACCTATGTTTACAAAAGACGTAGGTGTTTCAACCCCGCAATGAAAGGGATCTTAAATCAGCGAGTTGTAGCAGTCAGCCCACGAACTATTGAATGAAACATATGGAGATAACAAACAGTATTCAGGATTAATAGTCCATAAAAAAATACAAAATTGGAGTAGAGCCAGAGGTCCTTTCGTAAAGAACCCTCTCTACAATGAACACAAAAGATTTCTGATTTTATGGGTTTGTCAGTATAATATGTTATCTACCTGTATTTTCTCCGTTGACGTAGAGTCACCTGCATGGCGGAGTGGTTAAAGGGTCTGCTCTAGTGTCACGAGGTGACGAAGAGTCACGAATGTTACTAAAACTGTTTACGTGAAGAAAAAAAAACTGTCTGATGTACAAAACCATTACAAAAACAGATGAAAAAAACTTGAATGAGTGGGGATAAATCTCTTGCATTATAATGTTCCATCATTTACTGCAAAGTACGCACAATATTTCTCTTGTAAAATAAAATACAGCAGTTGAATCTAATGAATTCATTAGATTTATCCTCATACGACTTTTCTTGATCCGTTAATCTCAAAAATGCTATGTGGACGGAGTTTCCATTTTCGTTCTTCATATGGTTCAGCTGTGTATCAGTGTCTAAAAAGTATACCTCTTTCGGAGTAAAGAGGCGTGTACCAAAGCTTGATAAAACGACTTCAAAGATGTTTTGAAGTAAAAGGAAATTAGTTTGAAGGAATGTTACTAAAAAAGAAAAGAATAATATAATATTTCTGATTTTACTGAAAAGGTTTACTATTCACTATTTAATGAATAGCCCTCGTATATATTGAAAATAAATAGAAAAGCTCAAAATAAAACCCTTTATTGGGCGGGGTACTACAACTTATTACACTGACAATAGTCAGTCCAGGGTGAGAGGGAGAGGCTTGCATTGCTTGTGCAGTTACTACCGCATATGTGAGAGAGAGAGTACGACAGAGTACGGCAGCCTGACGGACACCTCGGGACCAGCAATTTCAAGCTATGTGGTGATATTAAATTAAGAATTCACCTTTTTGAAATAATATCAATTCAATCCAAAGTTATTCGAGACGGCATTGTGAAAGTTTAAAAACTTTCAAATATGTGATAATTGTGAAAGCTATATTCAATTTAATTTGTGAAAGAAAACACGTTTATCAGAGGAAATTCAAAACCAGAAATCAAATCTTTAGCAAGGGTGTGGTGATTAATTTACTACGTTTTAAAGAACAGTCTCCCAGGACTGACGTGCTGCTGATAGACAATTCATTTGTATTATTTTTTTTTAATTTGTTTATTTTTTTTATTATTATTTTATTTTTTATTTTTTGTAAAAATTTTTACTTTTGTTTTGTTTATTAAATTTTGTTAAAATTTCATTTGTTTTGTTTCCTTCATTTATTCAAGTTCTTAAAGTGTATAACCCACATCTCAACAAATATAATTTTCTCAATGTTCAAAAAAAATTTTGCGCTGGTGTAGAGAGTATCCTAAACCCAGGACCCTAGGCATGTCTATTCCAAGAAATATTTTACTGATTTTTCGAATACATTTGTACATGAATTATATTTGTACCGAATGAGTACCATATCATCATTAATCTTAGTCTTCAAAAGTGAAGATAATTCGAAGATGGCAGTTGTCTTCAGAAATGTATCAAGCTGAAGATTTTATCTCTTTAAAAAATTGTAAATAAATGACCTAACCTTATAATTTGTTATTTTTCAATCAGTTTTAATATTAGCCTGGATTCACTTTGGGATAGAATGGAATAAGTTTCTGATGAAATGTTTGTCGATGTCTTCCCAGATATTCCGAATCGCCTCATCCTCTAGTACCGCAACGCTCGCAATGGTGTGGGCCTGTTTTCTTTCATTCTTTTTTTTTGCAGTTCAATTTTAATTTTCGCCAGACATTTTCAGTAATATTAATGTCTAGACTATTGGCTGGACATGCCATGCAGTTTTTATGGTTTTCTTCCATGTATTCTTTGATATTTTTGGCTTGGTGGACGGGAGCAATGCCATCTTTGAATATATTACCTGGAAAACGGCGATCAATTACTGCCCAGACGTAACTGTTAAAAACCTCATTGATATAATATGCAGCATAAGTTTTACTATTTACAACTGTTCTCATATTTTGTAGGTAATGCAACCTCAAATCATTAGACTTGTGCGTGCACCATGACTGGGACTCAAGCACATGGGTGCCCTTTCTTCTCCCGGCCGTCTCAAAATAGGAACACGTTTATCCATATACATGTAATCCATTTCCCTTATGTTCGTCACTAAAGAAAACTTACTTCCAGTGTTCATTTACAGTCTTCTCTCTATTCAGTTTGCAGCACAAACGTCGCTTGTTCACATTTTCTGCACGAATTTGGATATTCTTTTTTACAAATCACTTATGAAATTCTTACTCATATATGTGTCTCTGAATTGTCCATTTTGACACAGTTTGAGCTCTGAATTTATTAAAAATTGAGGTTATTTCTTATATTGGACGCTTTCTGTTTCATTTTCCAACAGTTCCAAGTTTCCGGTTATCCCTCTTTGACAAAAAAGACGGTCTCCCACTTCGGTTTTGGTTTTCTATGCTCCCTTCTCTTTCAAAGCTCTCAAACACCATACACAGCTGTTAGTGGGTGTCCCATTTGCTAGCTATCTCTAAATCCTTGACACCCGCTTTATGAAACACACCAATTGCCTTTTTTCTGCAAACGACAGCTCAGGTTTGTTTGTTGCCGTTCTCGAACAAACAGCTTTATATAGAAGAGCAGACGATGTCACACTTCCGGTAACCTGCAGGTTCACACACCTCACAACTACGGCATACTTTTCACTTTTTAAATCAAGATGGTATCTTTTAATTTTATAAACCGAAAAAAGCGCACAGGAATTTGGATTTGTGAGCGGAAATTAAAGGAAGAAGAGAAAATTAAATTAACTTTTTGCAGGCGAATGTAGACAATAACGGAATCTTCATTAATGAGAATCAAATTTATTTAGCGTTATAAAAGAAAATAATTTACATTTCTATGGTTTTGTTGCATAATTTGCAGATTCTAACCAAAAATTTACTTTCCCTAAAGAGAATACTATAAATGTAATTGTTATGAAAATGGTGGGTCGTTCGGCCCCTGCACTTCGCCATTTTAAGCCGGGCTTATTGCTCAAAGAGCAATTGCCGGCTTATGTGATCCTGTTCGAGGCAGGATGTTGACCCCATAGTCGCCATTTTAAAGTTACGTGCAAAAATATAGTTCTTACTCTCAACCCCGCTTTTGAGATAATACAAACGCTAAATAAAGCAACAAAAATAAAACGAAGTTTTATCTATGTAAAATAAATATTAGTGGTAATGACGTTGAAAACTTCATAAGCCAAAGAACATAGTTCATTAGCGTAAGGATTTTTGATAATCAGTGTTACCGTAGTTCTCTACACATACGAGGTAAAGCAGGAGAGGGAACCAGGCTGACCTGTTTGTTTACATTCAGCTGCGGTACCAGATTAATTCTGATTCTGACAAAATCGGACCGTGGTATTAGGATTGAAAAACTCACTGTCAGTGTCTTCTCATTTATATTGATAGTTTTAAAATAATTTTTTCATCAGAATATAAACGTGATTCATGTAAGAAATCCATTCTACTCTGTAAATGAGCCCGGCTCTGTGTACTTCTGATTACTTTGATTAATTATTTGCAATCAATTCTGAGAACATATATTCTGAACTTAATACATACATGTACATGTGCATGACCGTCCCTGCTTAACGTATATTAAAACTGAAAAATTAATTATAAGAAAATGATTGAAACGATTTTAACAAACAGAGACAAAACTAGAATAAATCTCGTTACAAAGCAACGAGTAGGTCTTCTGTCCTGTTTTGACCGGAATTTACGTCAACAAGAGAAAGCAATGAACTAAAATGTCTCCAGTTACTGTAAAAAAAAAAAGATAATTTTATGTAAAAACCTGCAAAATAACCTATTTCTGGCTAATTTCAGTTTTACCAGAAGTGATGTCAGACCGGAGGTGATTTCGAAGGATTTAAAATTCGGTTGGACGCTTCTAGGGCCATAAATTAACAAATAACAGGCCAAATTGTATTTAATTCATTCAAATGAAATTTTGAGTTTGAATACTATTCATTGTCTCCATATTACTCGCTGAGAGGCTCATATTTTTACTCTTCATTTTAAGCTTTTCTTCTAAATGACATTGCTTTTCAAAGATGAAACAGTCCCAAAAGGTAGAGTTTTTTAAAAACAAAGGAGTATTCCACTTAAGTATAGTAGCATGGTCCCTTTTTACACCCTTGGTTTACTGGATAGATAGTAGCAATGGGTATTTTGTTTGATTTCATTGTGTAAAACAAATTATTTCTAATTAAATCGTTGTGAATTCATAATGAATTATTAAACATACATGTATCAAAAAATACAAGCCAATTTTTAACACCTATCGCGCTAAAAAAAATGCCGGAACTTTTCCCCTCAATCAGACTACGGTTTTTCTGTTACATGTAAATGGGCGGAGACATTTAGATTAGATACTAGATACTATATAAAAAGAATATCCCTGATATATAATATTTTCCTTTCAAAGACGAATTATATGTTCAAGATTCATAGTCAACAACAAATACAATTTTCTATTCACAAAACTCTCGCAATATGAATGAACCACTATATCAAGTATAACCAAACAAGTCCATATGCTGACCGATACATGATCGACTGAGTACATTTCAACTGAGTGCTTGCTAGCACGATTACTGTGGGCATTTACCTGTAACGACACAAATCCACGTGGCTTATTGTGATTCGAAACAGGTCATAAAGAGGTTAATCGCATGTAAATGAAGACAGCGACGAGGTTCAAAATCACAATACTTTAAATTAGAAAACATAGAGCACAAGGTTGTTCAACAAAGATATTTTTACTCAACCTTTACACATATACTATACCCATTATATATCAAACTTGACTCTGAACTAACCTGTGCCCGGTGTTTACGAAAGCGTGAAAGTGTACCTGTCAATGATTTCTTTTACCCCAACTTCAAAACGCAGCTTTGTGTGCTGCGTATATCTATTATTTGACATTTTTAGATGAAGATTCAAATAATAAAGACATTAGTTATTCATAATATTTAGTTTTTAAAGCCTTTGATAAATGTTCGATATTTGACGAGTATCCGGGGACCACAGATAAGCCTTAAATAAGACTTGTCCTTTCCTAATTAGGCGGGTTGGAGAAAAGGGGGAGGGTTATTCACTGCAAAAATGCACAGTAACGATCTCTTACTGCTTAATGATCAAGCTTACTACATGTAATGAAGTATGTAAATGAAGAAAATATTTCTTTTTTGCAGAGACATGATGTGTGAATACATGTAAAAGTACACTCGCCCGAACTAAATCTTATTTGGAAGTGTAAAGTGTTTCTATTTGAGATCATTCTTCTCTTGTCTATTTTAAATTTAATTTGATCAAAAATAGGAAACTAGAAACAAAGAACTTTAGCGAGAACCTTATCCATTTAAGTTAGGACTTAAAACAATCATGTCAAAGAACATTAATTGGTGACAACACAATTAACTTGCTAATATGCATCTTTTTTCACAGTTATGTGAAAAAAGCGGTGTTTCCAAGTAACAATTGCAACCTGGTATTTAGTCCCCATGACAAAGGTAACCCAAATTTAACATACATACGTTTCAGAAATACCTCTCTTATTTTATAAATGTCATTGAATACATAATTCTTTTCACCTTTTTTTTAGATCAGTGAGGTACTATTAACAGGTTGCAATGTTTCTCTTCCAACTCTGCAATTGGTTTCAAAGTGTCCTACCACCAAAGTGGAATTAGAAGAGGCTATAAAAAGAAAAGATTGCAAGAGCCTTGCAGATATTCAAAATTGTGTTCCACCAGGAAATTTCACGTATCATTGTGTGATTAATGACTTTGAAAATGAAACTTATGAAGTATGTGCTCCTGCAATCTATTCCCAGGGTAAACATTTGGATAACAATTTATTCATTTTGAATGAGAGAGAGAGAGAAGGCAAACTAGACGCAATAATCTTTTTTTCTCTCAAAATAACTCTGCCTTATTTCCGCTATGATCAAGGTCGCAAAATTTTCACGGAAATTCTTCACAATAAACTCAAAGTGCATTTAGGAATGAAAATGCATTAAATAACTGAGGATATAAAGATACTGCGTTAGTAAACACGTTGTAGATTTATATCCTTGATATGTGCACACACCGTAAAACATGCAAATTCACAGAATAAAAACTTCATTCTAACCATAAATCAGACTATAATGTTTATCAATAAACATTTCATACCTATTGCTCTATACTGGATTATCAAATATGTGCAAAATGGGAACACACCTACCAGATACACAACCTACTGCAACATGAACATGACCTGACGAACACCTGTTATAGCAATTGAAACTGGGAGATAAAATAAAACTAAGAAATCGCAAAGGAAATGTTTTGCTTGTCATAATTGTGTCGAGGACGAATTTCATTTTTTACTGGTATGCCCTGTTTATGCAGATTATCGAATTTTTTTATTTAAAAAATATTTCATTAAAAAAAATCCATGTTCAAATTATTGCAATTGTTTAATACTGAGAACTATAAGGATTATGTGTAACTTTGGTAAATATATTTTTTGTAGCTTGAGGCGAAGAAGTGATCTTGTAATGTATATATAATAATTATTGTATTTTTTTCTTTTTTATTCATTATTATTTATGTACGTACGCATTGTTCTCCTGTAAATTATCCACTTCTGTACTGTATTGAAACTGATTGCATTAGTTTGTATATACTGATAAGCTGTAAAGCTTAAAGTAACAATAAAGAAGAAGAAAAATAGGCCTTAATGTTGATAATTGTAAGATAAACGTTTTTAATTGTGAACTGTATATATTTTTTTCTTTTTAGACTCTTTTGACTTTGATCTATTCTATATATATTCCTATGAATTTAGGACACTATCTAAAATTTGACAAGCATGGAAGAAGAATTGAAGAACTGAACAACATCAACTGTGTACCAAAAGGCTGCCCAAAGAGATTTGGAAGTGCAGACGTACTCTCATGTACAAACAGTAGTATTTTTTAGATATACCCTTACAAAAATCCTCAATAATTTCGGGAATCATTATGTTGTCCTTTTTGACAGTTGTGACACTATTAAAATTGTGTGTTTATGTTGGTATCTATGACGTAAAGGCACTTATTCTTTCTGAATTCCTGGAATATGTACCTGGTGTTAAAGAGAAACTATTTTTAATCTGAACGGAAAATGATTATTTTCTTTGGAATATGTGAGGAAATAAATTTCCGATGACTGGTCCCTCTTTCTGTTAATATGGTATGTTTTTGCAAATTATAAGAATAAATTAAAGTTCGATTTCTAATATTTCTTAAGTTCTACATCCTCCCTGTTTGAATATTTTGAAATTATAAATGAAAAATTATGTACATAATGTATTTGTCAATAATATTAATACTACATTGGTTTCCTCTCCATAAGCTAACTTACGATCAAAAATATCAGCTGTTAAAAACACAGATAAATGTACCCAGTCCGCCGTAAAAGTCACTTACTTTCTGTGTTTACTAATTGAGTGAAAAGATGAACTCTGCATGGTTTTAACGTCTGTCATTGCTTGCAACCTACATGTATATTGTATTAAACCCCTTCCTATACCTTAGGAACCCTTGTGGTTAAATATACATTGACCTTTAATCAGATATGTATTTAATGAGTTTAAGTGGTCTTACAACCGCGTATGGTTAATTTTAATAGTATCAATATTCCGTGTTGTTCATTTTCCCCTAATGAATAAAGATCAATTTTTAAGCGGTTAGCTTCGCTAGCCGCTTTATGGCATGTATCGACACCGGAAACTTCCATAAGGCGCTACCTATCGACAACAGAACTTCAACAAAGCCTCTACCTATGATTTGTTTTTAACACATGTAACATATGTTAAATAAAATCAAGACTATCAAAACAACATAATCTTTCGGTTTTTAATTTTTTCTGATTTTGTTTGTCAATGAAATAAATTTATAATTGTTGTATTTAAAAAGTTTATGTATAGGAGCATTTGGTGTCGAGATTAAATTTCCGTGACGTCAGTTGATAGCGAAGGGGCCCTGTGACGAAATTCGAAGTCAGCATGAAGTTTAGCTGATAACATTATCAACGCGTTGGATTTAAACTTAAGGAAGAAATATATAGCGAGAAATATCATATTTGAACTCAAAGCTACACGAAAACCAGTAGGCATATCCGATTTATGTGTTAAATTGAAGCCTGAATCGAACAGGGGGTCAAAATGGCGTTGCACACCTTGTGTATTTAAACTGTATATAGAGGGGGTAGAATGTTTCGATATTTGGCTAATTTAGAGACTTGCTGATAAAAATTCAGATGCCTGTGATTAATTATAAGGCACCCCTCATGAACAATAAATATTTGACCGAATTATGATACTGGCAAATGGAGGACGGGTTAATTACTGGCTAAAGGGGTTGAAGTTTATTACAGACTGCAAAACATCAGAGAATCTCTCGATCGAGTTTCATTTTCCTTGCTAAAATATTAAGGCATCCCTTTAATTAACTTAAGTAATACTAGTACATGAAGAAAGCCTTTACATAAAAAAACTGAAAACATCTGTAAGTTGTACAGTTATGGATTACTTCCATTATAATAAAACGTTTGTTTTCTTCTCCTTTTTTTCTCAATTGAAATTATTTAAAAGATGATGAAAGCTTAGTTTCCAGGGATAAATTCTGTACTCAGTCTAATTATTACAAACTCTTTTTTAAATAATTGTCATATACCATTTACTTATTCGAACATTTAATTGTATTAAAAGTCAATAGTGTACATTTCTAAAAACTTTATTATCTTGTTTACTTGTCTTTCTTCCTGTGAGAGAAATAGTTCATAATATTAATAAACAGATGTACTCAGTATCTGTATCAAAATACAGATTGAACAGTGATCGGTCTCAAAAGAAAAACGGATACTTGAAAGTTCCGGTGCCTAGGAGAAGTAAGCATCCCCAATGACAGGTCACACCTGCTGACCCGCAGCGAGCCTACGAAACTGAAGATCTCTGAATCAAATTGATTTACAAATTCTCTGCTCGTCCATCCGTTTTTCTCAGACTAGCCAGCTAAAGATCTATGTACAGTACTCCAAATAAATTAATCTAAAAAAAATTGAATTATCATTTTATATTCGTTTTGAGTTGTTTACTATAGTAGCCTTTACAGATACCTAATTTCAGAATCAATAGAGCATGAAAGACAATTAAATTTGCAACATCAACATATTTTTTTCGTTCTGAGCACTTTTGGAAGAAATTTTTGTAATTGAACTTCCTGTCTTTCAAACTGAAAATCTTAGGTTGATATTTTGAAACATACATTTGTGACATCAGTCTGGGATTTTATTGGTTTTTTCCATTTAGTTAAGTACTACAAAAGTCAGTGTGTCTGCTTCTTCGCTGATGACATTGGACAAAGATATGCATACTTACTTTAATACCATCACTCTATCTATTTTTTGTTATTCTACACTGTACAGTCATATTCCATGAAAGCATGCTAACCGCTTTTCAGTACTTTCAGTACTTTGATTATAAACTTTCATTGCTTTATACTTTATAGATGTGGGTTGTAGCAAGTTACATGTAGTTAAACATGATGGAAATAAATGCACGGCCTATTTGACAAGAGATTGCAACTGGAGTGTGTGAGTTTAATCTTTGAAAAGGAGATAGAAGTTGTGAAAACATTACTATAGCAAGTTTCAATTAAATTTAAGATTTTATCCTTGCTATAGAATTCTGCTTCGTTAAACATGAAAGAAAAGAGTAATCAGTAAAAAATCAAATGTGAATGACACTTTCCATCTGTTACAGTTTATTAATAATTTTTGTGGTTACCTGTGGTGTACTGTTTCTTCTGCTATCACTTGTGTTGGGCATACTTGGTCGAAAAATGAAACAAGTGAACAATAGAGGTAATTTTCTGAAATCCAAATTTTCATACAGAAGATGCAATTTTATTGATCACAACTTTTTTTCATTTAGAACATCAGATCATATTTGCGTGTAAGTTTACCTACAAAATAGAAAAAAAGGTAGCTGGTAAGAATGATATTCAATCAAAAATTAATATATTGGATACCAAATATTTAGCGCCTATATCATTACAGTTCATAAATATGCAAACAAACTATATTGGAGGTTCTCTATCCTAAAACTAGATGTCTTCGGGCTTTGGATGGGATAAAATATGGATTGAATATGGATTTATTTGATAAGGAAAATAAGACTTAAATTCGGGTTTGTTTGGAGCCACACGAAAGTAGATTTATATCATTTGTGTTATCATATTAGTCTTTTATTAAATACAGCAGCTATATGAAATGAAATCATTTACTCGAAACTATGCTTCGATGATGACATTAAATTTGTTAATCAAAGTAATTTCTGAATGCTATGTTTTTAGGGGCGATCAATCGTCTTCTTGTGAATAAATCAAAGTGATTTACCTTACATTTGATTCGGAGTATGTTGTTTCAAGTCTAAAATTTTAATTTCCTGTTTGTGATTAATATTGAATAGCATTTTTTATCCAATTATTAATAAATCAAATTTTGAAGTACAGAAAACCTTTACATTATTAGGTACGAAATTTACTAATAGTAGATTTTAGTGGTCATTGGCACAACTTAAATGAATGTTGACAAAGTACAAGATTTCTTTAACAAACTTCTCCGGAACATAAGATTACATTTGTTATCTTGATTCACAGCTTTGCTTTCAGACATTTTGACTGAAGATGGTCAGAGTAGATTCCTAAGAAAAAAGAAGTGTTTTGAAAATCTTCGTCTGAATTACGGAGGATCAAAATCAGAAAGGAAAGCGTTGAGGCCAGTTTAAATTTTATTAAGACTTGTTACTGGCATCATAACTATTATTGACGTAGACCTTCGTCTTACATGTATGACGTCATGAAATAGTTTTCTTTATATACAAAAATCTAATCTTAAAAATCCTCCAATGTGGCGAAAGTAAATACTCCACTGTAATAATTTGAACGACATGCCTACAAAAACTAAAATTAATTCTAAATTTCCCAATAATAAATGTAATATAATATATTTACATTAATCAATAATTTAATTCTAGTTGTAACGCTGTACTTTGGGGGGGGGGATTAAAAAATTACTTTATATCGTATATGTTGTGGACAACAAGCAATTTATTTTAAACTGAATAAACAAATTTGTTCTAATTACATGTAATAATAATTTTAAAAATTCCGTTAATTTTTCCGAGAGGTTCTACAGCCAAACTGAAAACAAAAAGAAATAGGATTAATTTCATCAGAAAGAAATAAAAGGATAATATTTAATTAAAAACATTGTATCACGTACATGTATAATTATTTTTCATGTTTCCTTTACATTGTCGGCTTGCAATTTTCAGAAGAGAGAACAATCCCGAATGTCACTGGGCATGAATTAACTGAAAATGCAATAAAGAAAATCACAGACGATTACGGTAAACAATTTTTCCAAATGAAGACGACATATATCTATATACATTTTATAGCTTTATCACAATTAAATTTCTTAAGAGATACACTTGATTACTATCATATAAATTTAAATCCATTTAATATTCTAATTTTACAGATTCAAGAAAAAAAGAAAAGGAAAGGTAATTTATAGTGATACAAAAAAAATAAAAGCATAATTTAAAACAGCAAAATACTAAAATCATTACTTCCGCTTTTATAAGCATTTAATCTTTGTACCCACCTAAATGCATGTAATACTCACAGGTAAAGAACAGGACAACCCCCCTTTTATAAAGGATTTTCCCTATGGTATACACGATAAATTAGTGCAATTAATATAATTTATGAGAATATTTATATACACAATAAGATTGCCACTTTTTCTAAGTATTAAGAATAAAGTTAAAATTTGTGAACGTGCAAGGATGTGTCAATCAAATCCGCCAAAAAAAGTTTTAATAACTTTTAAATGAAATAAGATTTTTAATTTATGTGTGCAATGCTATCAAAATATATAAGTCGTAATATTATAGATAAAATATTAACTTCAAATCTGTGTCCAAGTACCCATATGCATGTCTTTAATATATCTGAAATATTCCTTCCATCTGATTTTAAAGCAATATGGGCTGCAACTTTGATGTCGGAATTATTTGTTTCAAAATTGTAAATAACTATTTCAATGACAGACAAAAATAACCTTAATGAACTTCTGTAGTTCATATTTGCGATGGAAGAACTAATGATTAATAAGCTTCAATTGAATCAAAAATGCATATTGTCGTCCAGTACGATAATAATTTCTTATATAAAACAGTTTACTGTATATTGGATTTTACATAGAAGTCTTTTTCTGCTTTATTTTATTCTAATTGGTCATGTATGATAACACATATTAACAGCAAAATATTTTAATGCAGCTCGTATTGCTTTAATAATTCTCTGTAATACGTTTATATACCATGCGTAATACACACATGCATTAAAAGCAAGCTTTATGAATTTTGAAATAAACGCAATAAACAATTAATAAATAAATAAACAATACATGTACATCATAAAAGTCATTTGAGCAAAAAAGTTATCGTTTTATTTAGCGGTTAGCTAGCTAACCGCTTTATGGCATGGGCTCCAAAAAACCGGAAACTTCCATAAGGCGCTACCTATCGACATCGCTTTATGGCACGTAACCTTATCCTTCTGCAACCAAAACCGGAAATTTCCACAAGGCGCTACCTATCGACAACGGTAACTTCCGCAAAGCGCTTCCAATGATTTGTATACTGTTGGCGTAATACGCCCCCTGGTGAGAGATTGACAATATGCTGTGTATGAAGAGTGGCTATTATAACGATTATATCGAATTCTTATTTAAGTATTTACCAAAGCATTGACAATACTTAGAACAATAACTTCAAAGAACTGAGAATTTGGTCCTTATTACATGTACATCTTGCGATCGTGATTTATAGCAACTGTTAGTTTATTTTTGAAAGTTGAACGATACGGTTAATTATATAGCAGGTTGAAGGTTATTACAGACTGCAAAAACATCAGCAAATCTCTCGATCGAGTTTGATTTTCCTTGCCAAAGTATTAAGAACACCATTTATTAAGTTAAATAATACCTGAAAAACGCTGTTATAAAAACACCGAATACATCTGTAAGGTTTACACTTTTTGTAACGTTTTTATGGAAACAGTAGGATTACCTCCACAATGAAACGTTTGTTTTCTTCTCTTTTCTTCTCTGTCTAATAAACAGATTATAAAAGCTCTGCTTCCAGGGGTAAATTCTCTACCCCGTCTTTGATAATTTATTACAAACGATCATAAGGGATCACTTACTCTTAGTTTTGAAAAAAAAATAATGGGGCACTTAAAGTAGTAAAATTAATTTTGAAAAAAAAATGGACAAATATATATTAATCTTAATCGGCATTGTGATCCTCTTCTAAAAATCAACCGACATTATTATTCACAGAAGAATGAGGTATGAAAAATCTTGGCAATTAGCAAAAATTTAAAGTATATACTAATGCTTATTTATAAGTTTTGAAAATTTGATCAATTCCTAGGGAACGTATTATTAGCTGTGAAAATACTTTTTAAATTTGAATTTATCCAATTTGTCGATTATTATTTTGAGCGTTTGAGAAGAATTAAATTAAAATGCAGGTGTTTAGAGGCACATTGATAGAAAATGACACTGATAACTTCTTAAGTTACACTGACTTTTTGTGTACATTTGAATTTTTAAATACTAGTATTGATTGATCATAAAGCTTGATAGTCTTGTTTACTCGCCAGTCTTCCCGTAGAAGTAGTAGTTCATAATATTTCTAAACGGAAGTATCTGTATCAAAATACAGAATGATCAATGATCGATTTAAGAAGAAAAACCGCAGTTAGCCTACACATCTTGAGCTCTCTGATATCAATTCATTTACAAAGTCTCTGTTCAGCCATCCTTTTTTCTCTGACTAGCCAGCTGTAGATCTACACTACTCCAAATCCATTAATCTAAAGAATTTAACTTGTCATTTTTTTAGTTGTCTGCTATAGTAGGCTTTACAATTACCTAATTTCAGATTCAATAGAGCATGAAAGACAATTAAAATTTCAACATCAACATAATTGTTTTCATCCAGAGAACGATTGGATACCACCAATAGAGAAGTTTTAAAAATGCACGTCCTGTCTTTCAAACTGAAGAAATCTCATGTTTGAATTTTGAAACATGCATTTCAATCTAATTAAAATTTATTTAAATGTTCCAAATCCGCTACCGCTTCTCAAACATCTAACATCCCATTCGGGGTCACATCAGAGCGACCTTTCGATTATGAATACATGTACTAGTAAACACAAACACTTTGGCTATGTAGATTCAAGCCTCGGAAAACAATTCTCAAATTAATTCCACGGCTACATATCATCATTATTGATACTGTCTTACGTTGAATTAAAGTAATTTTGGAATAAATTTCATGTATAGTCTGCAGTCTGGCATCTGAACGTGAATAATGCAAACGAAAGAGCGCAAACTATACAAGATACCCCACACATCATACATGTATAACACAACTTTTGCAATACATATTTTGTTTACTACAAAACTCCTCGGGTGTTTTGGTTCGGTGGTGAAAACAAGAAACCCATCTGAACTATAAGCCAAGATTTCGGAGGAACCATTTTCTTTGGCTAATCGAAGATTCACTCTTACATGACCCCAAATAGGATGTTGTTAGATGTTTGAGAAGCAGTAGCGGATTCGGAACATCTGATTTTAATTAGATAGCATCCATCTGTGACACCAGTTTGGAATGTTATTGGTTTTACTATTAAGTAAAGTATTACAAAAACAGAATGTCTGTTTTTTTTTCTCTGATGGCATTGGACAAAGATATGCATACTTAAATATCATTTCATGCACTTTTTTCGGTACATATTAGATGAAAGCATGCTAACCGCTGTTCAGTACTTTCAGTACTTTGATTATTGTATAATTTAAATACCTATGTGATACGCAATAGACTGTATGATGAATCTTTCACTTAACTATGCAGGCGCAGATCTCCCAGCGCACAAAACGTCTGACAACTTCGACCTTAAGCATAAAAAGTTCTGAAAGTCACGTGACTGCAGTAAAACGAGATAAAACTTTTTTTTTATTTTGATGTAATATCTTAAAATGTTGCATTGCAGTTCGATCATCGTTTGTAACGTTGAGTATCTAGCAAATCACTTAATTTATATTCATGTATGGATCTGTTTCAGGGTTTGACGCAAAAACGTTTACGTTTTTCTTGAAAAGGCGTAATCTGCAGGATTGTAAAAAGGTTTTATACAGAAATAAAATTGACTGTCTTCAAACATTTTTTGAACTAGACGAAGAAAATTTAACATCATTTGGTCTTGATTATGGACAAGTGTTAAAATGCTTACGGGCGAAAAAGACAATACAAACAGAAAGTACAGTTTAAATGTTTACAATGCATATTTATTTAACTACTGTTTTACATAAAATAGTTTTGGCCAGTCCGTTTGTCTGCTTAATTGATTGTTTGCGAAAAACTTTGCCTATCCCATGACTATAGATTGGTTTCCGTTAGGACTTATAAGTCTATGCCTTTTCGGAATTATAATTCAACATTTTGATCCCTTGACCTTTACCATGACCTGCCATAGGGGGAGATTAGTGTTTTACAAAAACATATGTTTTGTTTGGTGTGTTCAACATAAAAAAATACCTGTGTATTGTTGGCAAACAATAATTATAATAAAATGCATTTAGTACTAAAATTGTGAATTCTTTTATAAATTTTCATTTTCATATAGAAGTGTATTTTTTCCATATCAAATATACACTGGAGATGTTTTCACATTCTGTGTTGTTATACTTTTTTATTGCGCGTCAGGTCGAAGTGGCTACTTGCAATTACAACAGGATTCCCACTACAATAAACAATTTATCAATACAATATATGCAAGGACCAAGTTTGGAATATCATGCACTTGGTAGACCTGTCAAAAGTGAAAATGATCCTAAGGTTAACCACCAATTCACAATCGAGTCGATAGATGCATGCTTAATCTAAAGTACGCCTGAAAAAAACAATTGTGTACAAATGACATACCGGTACACAAATCACTGAACGTGAACAGATGATGGTGTGGAGTCAGAGCTCTTCCATTCCAAATTTGATTTTCTTCTTTATATTTTACATGTGAATTATTTTATCAATACCACAGATTTATTCCTTTTAGTTCGTACAAAGCACGTACGAAATTTATTTTATTTGTGTTACAAATGAGATACTCATGAGCTTGAGTTTTTTTTTTTTATAATAAAATATCTGATCAACCATGCCATAAATAGTTTCTGTTTGATAAATCTGCGCGTGAAATGTGTCTGTAAATTTTCTTGGAGGAAGTCTGTTCCATTTTAAAGAAAGTGATCATACCGTTCACAATTAAAAGAATATTTAGTCATTTATCTTGTTAATGATGAGAATAATATGAACTGTTACCAACATATAGGAGCTCCAAGTTTTACGTATGAAAAGTCTTGATATTACTTATCAGCAAATTTATTAATCTCAGCAAAATTCGTCGAGACTAAATATTATGTATGGACGTCTCTAAACTCCAGACCATTGCAACACAAATTGATTCGGGAATCCTGTCAGAATTAAACTGAATGAAATGAATTCCCTGCCCGCTTCAATTTCTCACTTTAAACGCCCTTTTATAACTCTTTCTCACAAAAAGCGTTCGTGCCTTATCTTTTAAAGGATTCAATGCTACCCATATTGAAATTGTTGATTTTTCATACAGTAGCTTTGATATATTTGCTGAGACCTCCGACGCTGAAGAACAGAAGAGTTCCCGTCAAGGTCACAATTAATAATTAGTCTGCCTCAATTACCGGTACTTGGTACTATGTTTCATTCTATAGCAAATTATAGTAAAACGACGGTAAATAATAGAAGTAAAAGGAATCAAAGTCGAAAAGTTGAAGAGGGCAAGAAGTAACATTCAACTCGTTTAGATCGAGACGATCTTTGTTCCAACAGGCTTTCCCCAGTGACTCTGTGTCACACTGCCATATGATTCGGCAGAAACATGGGTAAAAAGTTTAAGTTTAGACGAATAGAGCCGAGATCAAAAATCATAATCAAATTTGTATGGAATCATCATCAGATAGTAATGATTCATTTTTTTTTTCAAATCATGACTCTAAGGGGAAAGATAGTGCCACTATGGAAAAATCAAAATTTTACATACGAGGAATACGTATGTATAAATGTAGGAATGAAACATATGGAGATAACGAACAGTATTCAAGATCAAAAGTCCATGAAACAATAAGATATTAAAAATTCTTTTTCTAAGAAACACCTAAGTCATAATTCACATTTTATTGTAGGCAATCTTTAGTAAATTAATGCTTGTTCTAAATACCATGACCCCATGGGGAGAGGTTGGGGTATGTTGGTCATCAAGTGTTTCCTTCTTTAACCGTTTTAGATTTTGAATTAATTTTGCTTCATTTTATAACAAAAGGTCTGTTACTTACGGAATAACGGGGCGCAATCAATACACATTGGAATTCCGACAAATTGTTTGAGGACATTGTCTCCATATTGTCAATGAATAAATCGAGTAGCTTTTCAATATCAACTTCAGAGTACTTTTGTGTCAATCAGAGAATGTAAGTATTTTATGAAAATATTTTTGCAAATGACTAATGACAAGGTATGTAAATATTTTAGTTGCAATTTATTGAAAAAGCAGTTGTCAATGATTTAAAAAATCTTGTTTTTAATTTTGGACCAACTTATAGCAATGGTTTTGTCTGGTACCCAAATATCTTACAATATATTCATAGCAAGCATTTCCATGGCGCTTGGAAATTGCCGAGTAAATACCGACACAGTTTGTTAGCTTGTAAATGCATCGCAGATGTGTGCTTATGAGTATAATTTAAAAGATACATTAATTTTGTTTTTTCCAATAACAGTGCAATGTCCTATAAAAAGTATTAATTTATTCATTGATAAACTAAACAAATTGTCGAGGAAAATGTATGTAAGAAATTAATTCTTATTTCTTATGAGCACTTTATCATCGGTTTGATCAAATCTCGCTTCGTTGTAATCCTTCTTTAAAGCTATGCCATAATCCAAGATCAAATATGAGAAAAAAAATATGTTCATCAATAGTTTTAATGTTTCTTCATTGCGTGACGGTCTGGGCACCAGATGCGTGTCATCTACGACATATCTCTATTGTCCCACTTTAGAACTTTGATCTTCCATAGCCGGTATGACGTCATAATCAGTATGACTTAACATCCGAGAGATTCGAGAATTTCGGGTACCCCTGGAATTATCTCCTTTTGTATATTCCTGTATGGGCAAGTACATGTTATTTTCGTCGAAAGGTTTAGCTGTGTCGTAACACACGGCATTGTCTTGAATTTTTGTGACGTCCAGAGGGTTTAAATCGGCATACATGTTGACTTTCGGATGTGACCTTCGGATGATCTCGTACGTGTTCATTTCCTTAGCATTAAACATCGGATTCTGTAGTCCTACGTTAGTGCCCTGACCTGCAAATGAATATTATGTGATTAAACGTTAGACTGGTTTGTAAATTTTAGAGCATAGTGAAGAGAAAACGATAAACTTTAAATAAGACTTATAATCAATCGGGATAAGTTTGATCTCTAAATGCCAAGTTAATAGTTAAGGTAGGATTCTTCTCATATTTCTAATATTTAAAAATTAATGAAATTTTCACAGAATCAAGAAGACTATATCAGTAAGTGATAGTATCAGTGAAATTAAATTTGACCGTTTTATATTAGAGGCAAGGTCAGGTCAAGGTCATTATTTTTTTCCTTGACACTAAGAATAAAAAATAACTGTTGCCAATCATGTGATACCTACTTCTATTTCAAAAGTTTAATGATTGTTCTTTTTGCATAAAAACATTTTACTATATCGGGTCTATCGCATGATATTACCAAATTTACATAAATAATTTAACTTAACTGGATTTTGGCTAATCCGAATTTTCTCTGTTTTTCTTCATTTTTTGGGATATATTAGTTATTTTCATATGCTTCCTATATTTAACTTTTTCTTATTTTCACATATAATAAAGTAGTCTTATAAATGTACAAAATGATGCAAAAACAAAAAGTTTTAATCGTTTACTAAGAGAGAAAAAATACTTTTTATGGATTTTTGGCTCAAATCTGCACTTTGATAGGAAGCATTAAAAAAGCTAACAAAGTTCTAGTTTGTTTGAAAAATCATATTTATTTGATATATTTTGAAAGTTTAGTCCCTCATTATTAATTAAACTTACATTTCAAAATTTCTCCAAGTCTTCGATTGTGTAAAAATTATAACTAAATTCATTGTTCTATTATAATTTTGAGAGGCAGAAAAGAAGATATTTTCATACGCCACCATTCCGCCAAAAATATAGTCCCTGCTAGTTTTCAAAGGCAGTTTACCATTTCTATTTACAGTTGAACAATTGTGATGAGGAAAAAAAATATGGTCTTTTAAATTCCTTACACCTCAATATATAAGACATATAAGCAAATATACTTTGAATGTTTCATCTAGTCAGAAACCAGAGAAGAATCCTACCTTAAGTCTTCTAGACATTGCAAATATTAAAATATTAACTACGCTAAAGACGTCATTATTTTGAATTTCATGTTGTCAAAATAACCTCCCATTTTACATTCATGGTTTATACGTATGTAGTTTAAGTACTTAGCGGGTATTTATATTTAAGTCCCATACAAACCTCGTGGTCTGTGATACCTCCTCCATATAAAGACGCCGACTAAGACAAGAGCGATGACCGATAGCACTCCTGTAGTGACCGCGACAGTGACGTCACCACTACTTCCGGCCTCGGATGATCCCTCTATCACCGGGGCCTTCTGGAGATTAGCTGTAATATACATGTATAACGTGATTAGGAAAATGTATGTTTTATATTGGCTGAAGAGCAATAAAACTTATAGATATGCTCACATTTGATCCCAGTCTCTCATTTTTACAAATGAAAAAGATGACACCGAGATCGCAAGTAAGCCTGTCTAAGTTTTATGTCCCCCCAGATGTGTGCGGCGCTAAAACAATTGCCTTTTTGTTATTGTTTAATGTTGAATACAGTATAAATACTTAAAATGCAAGATTTCTGGAAACCGAATATTCGATGTTGCATGTAAATGCAAAAAACGGGTATTTGAAATTTAGGTCCTAAATAAAATGGGGATTTCGGATTCTTGATAAATTGGAATATGTGAAATCTTTGAAATGCATTTAATGTAATTGTTAGAATGTTTAATAGGTCTTCGACTCTGACTTGATACAAATTACAATGTATTTAATTTTCTGTTTTTATATCGTAACTAAATTGAATTACTTGATGACAATGGGTCTTCTGTTGTTGTTGTCGTTGTAGAACTTTCTGCCGTCGCCCTTGGGTCTGAAAAAAAATAAACATTTATTCGTGTAGGTATTAATCCACTGATATATACATGTACTGGGGAAATGTAAGACTATTCGAGGGTGGGGAGGCTCTAATTAAGAAAAAAACACCTAACAAAATAAAACGAAAACAAAAATATAGGAAAACTTTTAAATCCATTTAAGCTTAAATATTTTTTCTTTCATACATAAAACAGTTTTCATAGCATAAATTTCTTCATAAAAAATTCTTCAGATACCCTGTTGTAACTCAAATCGCATAATTGGTGTTGAACTTACTGACACTAAGGGGAATGTATTGTACGTTTTTGGAGTATATCTCCCAGCAGATAATAATGTAGAGACATACATTCAAGAACTCAATTATATTGAAAGTTTATACTGTTATTATAGATCTTATGGTGATGTTATCATAGCTGGTGACCTTAACAGTAGCATTTTAAGCCATCTTAATACAAATGCTACAAAATCCAAACTGCTGATTGACTTAGTAAACAAATGTGAACTTTGTATGCCTGTTAGAGATTTTCAAACAGCAGGTGAATCGTACACTTTTGTCCCTAAAAGAACAATGCTTGACTATGTTCTGTTTAACAAACGTATGTTAGACTCATTACTCTCCTATCGAATTTTTCGAGAAGGTGACTTTTGTAATACATCTGATCATTTACCTATATTAGTCTCATTTAAGTTTGAACACCCTCGCCACTGTCTGCAAACCACGCATTTAAAATTACCGGCTTGGCACAAAGCGACCTCTAACGCTTTAGACTGCTATAGGTCATCTATGCAGCCTGAGCTTGGCAATTTGCTAGAGTCTGAAATATTTTCAGTTGCTGATATGAACTGCTTTTATCAAGAACTTTGCAACATTATTATCAATGCCTCAAATAAATGCATTCCTCAGGCAGGGTTTAATCTGCACACTCGACCAGGGTGGACGAAGGAAGTTAAGCAACTACATTCGACTGAACGTAACCTCCGACGCATTTGGATATCTGAAGGAAGGCCAAGAGGCATGACACATGACTCATATAGAAATTACAAACGCGCTAAAAGGAAATTTTCAGACGCACTCACTATTCAATATGAAAATTTTATGCAAAATGTATATAAAGATCTAGATGAAGCGGCAGAATGTGATATACGCTTGTTCTGGAAACTAGTTAAAAGACAGAAGGTTAAAACCTCTCGCACATACCCAGAAATTATTTCAAACGGAGTATCTTATCGAGATCCACTAAGTGTCACACATGCATTTGCCACCTACTTTGAAGACATTTATGCTCCATCCAAAGATTCGACTTTTGATGAAAGCTTTTACTCTCAAATGGAGTCAAGGTACTCTACTATCAAACAACAGTGTCTAGAATCACCCGATGGCATTCCAGGTGGCCTAGTTTCTACCACTGAAATATCAGAAATATTAAAAACTCTTAAACGCCGTAAAGCCCCCGGACCAGACCTTATTACCTACGAGCATCTAATTTTCGGTGGCGATCACGTGATTCAATGTATCGCGAAACTCTTCAACTCGATTATACACCTTGGGAAAATACCAGAATTCTGGAAACAAGGATTCATCGTGCCTCTATATAAAGGTGGAGACAAACCAAAAACATCTTGTGCTAGCTATAGGCCTGTTGCTTTACTATCATGCTACCTTAAAATTTTTGAAAATGTAATACATTCGAGAATTCGAGATCATATCATCAATCCTGACCATTTTCCCTGCAAACAACAACAAGGATTCCAAAAACAACTTGGTTGCTTAACCGCCTCGTTTAACACACAAGAAACAATTTTTCATAATATCGAGCAAGGCAGCAATGTCTATATCAGCTTTCTAGATAGTACGAAAGCTTTCGACACGGTATGGAGACATGGCCTCCTTGTTAAACTATACGAACTAGGTATTTCGGGTAAGCTCTGGTCAGTCATGAATGACTGTCACACTGATACATCTAGTGCAATCGTCGTTAACCAAAAACAGTCCAAATGGTTTCCAGTTTTACAAGGAGTGCGACAAGGTGGAGTTTTGTCATCTTTTTTATATCTAATGTACATCAATGAACTTGTTATCAACCTGGAAAAGTCTAGCATAAATACCGGCATTTTGGGGATAACTAGTAATTGTCCTACATTAGCAGATGATATTGCATGTATTGGAATAACCCCAGCTGCCTTACAAAATATGCTGAATATATCACACGAATATTCTAGAAAGTGGCGCTTTTCATTTAATGCTCAAAAATCATCCATACTACAGATCCGTTCTAAAGGCGCCAAATTAGATCCAGACTGTACTTGGAAACTAGGTGAAATCACAATCCCTTGTTTCCAAACTTATAACCATCTAGGGATAATCATTAACAACAAGCTTAACCTCTCGCATAGGATTCTTTCAGCGTGTCGCAAAGGACAGAAATCATATTATGCGCTGAACGACATTGGATCGATCTACCTTAATCCGCTCACTTTATCTCATCTGTATAAGACAGTTGTGCTACCCACAGTCCTCTACGGTTGCGAACTATGGAACAACCTTTCTACAAGTGATTATCAACGCCTGAATGTTTTTCAACATTTCGTTTGTAAAAATGCTCAGAATCTCCCCACAAAGACAAGATCCGACATCTGTGAAAGTACTTTCAATGTTCTACCTATCAAATCCGAAATAGATGTCCGTAAACTGCTTTTTCTCGGGCGACTTTGTCGCATGGATCACCGTTCTCTCCCTAAGAAAGTCTTTTTGACACGTTTATATTCATTTTTGGAAGACATATCCACAATACCTGATGTTTTCTCAGTTTTATCCGTTTATGATCTTACCGAATACTTGCACACTTGGCTCACAAATGGTTCATTTCCAATGAAACATGTCTGGAAAAAGATTGTGAGATCCGCAGTATCAAAACATTGTAAAACACAACGGAACAATAGAATGCTGAACGACATTGATTTTCACCGCTTCTTGTCTATAACCCAAAATCAGAGCCCCTCTTTTATATGGACAGTTCCTTCCAACTCTTATGAAATCCAGTTGTGTAAATTTATTTGTAAACTCATATCCAGTCCTCCTGATCAGACTCCAGACATCTGCAGATTTTGTGGCAAAATCTTTCTAGATATATTCATGCATATCACCTGCTCTTGCTCGCTAACTGCAACTCTACGTAATTGCTGGTGGGAAGACATTTCTAACCACTTTGACGTCCATCTCTCTGCAGAAATCTGTGCAATGGCAGATGACGAAATATTTGCTCTCCTTCTTGGACGCGATTCCGTTCACTTGCTATCTGAAGAAGATGTCCGACTGTTTAAAATGAACAATTTTCGTTTCATAAGAAATGTTGCCTCGTGGTACAACCGAGCCCTTCAAATTCTCTAGCAAATTGCCAGCAGACAACATACACACACACAATTCTTAGTGGCCTTCAGTTTACAAGTTTGTGAATATAGCAATTTTATTTCCATATTTATTTATTTATTTTATTTTTTTTTTTTTGACATGTAATCTTTTCATTTATTTTCCTATATCTTTTTTTTTCTATTTTGCTCGTTTTGCTATTTATTTGCATGCATTGTCTTCATTGTCTTCATTGTATATATTGTCATGTTGTATGCTAACCTTATTTTGTATTTGTCCTTGATTGCATATTTTTGAATTCATGTTTTTGCATAATCCTCTAATGAGGGAAATAAAGGATGAATGAATGTAACTAAATTGAATTACTTGATGACAATGGGTCTTCTGTTGTTGTTGTCGTTGTAGAACTTTCTGTCGTCGCCCTTGGGTCTGAAAAAAAATAAACATTTATTCGTGTAGGTATTAATCCACTGATATATACATGTACTGGGGAAATGTAAGACTATTCGAGGGTGGGGAGGCTCTAATTAAGAAAAAAACACCTAACAAAATAAAACGAAAACAAAAATATAGGAAAACTTTTAAATCCATTTAAGCTTAAATATTTTTTCTTTCATACATAAAACAGTTTTCATAGCATAAATTTCTTCATAAAAAATTCTTCATATAAACAGTGATAAAGATGACCATTGATATGTACATTATTTATCATATATTATATTTTTGGCCAATTATTGGGATCAGTTTCTTTATCTTGATAGCACGGGCTTTGATTAAAATAAATGTTATCTGAACAGTTTACATGGTTTTTACACAAAGATCTAGCAGGATTGAACGTTTGATATATACGTTAACTAAGCATAATTTCTAGCAAACTTATGTAAAAGGAACCTTCAAAAATCCATAATCCCGAAGCCCCGAATCCTGTGGAGATTCCTATCTCTACATCAGAAAGTGGTTGCCCAAGACTAAAACTGAGAATAGTGTCACCAATCCCAGAGTCCTCCTTCCCGACATTTATCTCTTGGTTACCCCAGCTGACCCTAAACGTCTGAAAGTTTTGGCAATCCAGAATCTTTCCACTATGCTCCGTCCGGCATGACCCTTGAACACTTGTCCGGAAACAAGAACGTGAGTTGCTCCATCCCCCGAGGACTATCTCCAGTGGTTGTCTGCCGGCAGACCTCAAGGCCACGTGAGCGTCATTACAAGCCTGAACTTGGAAGGTCAAGGACGTCGAGTTCGTAACGGGAATTCCGTACTCGGTCAAGTACATGTAGTTGTACGTGTTTGGTGTGGATATTTTTATTTCATTTTTTCCATGGATTTTGTCTGGAAAAATTAAGGGAATATATGATCCTTATTTTAAGAGGGCTGGATAAGTTTTTGGGCATATTTAGAAGACGAGTCCCATGTAAAGATATACAAAACTGATCAAACTGTTTGAAATTTTTCTTCATTGTTGACAACTTAACTAAGACATCATATCTGAAAAATTAAGTTATATCTGATGGATAATTTGTTGACATCCCCCCCCCCCTTTCAAGCCTTTTGAAATGACTACATGTATCAATAATATCTTGAATGATTATGTTGTTACATGTAGTTTTTTTTCCATAATTTTACTTCATATAATACAGTGTAATAGGTGAGAATCATTCTACATGTATATAATATTTCATCTTATTTATTTCTTTGTCACTTTTATATGATATTATTTTTTTTATCCTCAAAGAATGAATAATACATGTATGTCCATGGGCCTCTCGAAATTCCATTAATATTTAATTGTATTTTCCCCTTTTTAAAAATCTCGATTGAATATACCATAGACTTTACGTAATGGTTGTTATTAAACGTTAAATATGATTTTATCACTCCTGATAACACGGATCATACAAAACCACTTACCTATTGTATAAATCATTAGTAGAAGTAATATATCCTCACGCGAAATCAACATATTTCCAGTTTGTACAAAAAGAACAAACGGGAAAAAAGTGTTAAACAAATCTTATCTACATTACAAATAGACATCAACACACATCATCAACATGTAATCATTAATAGAAGATCCGGTTTCTCTTACATAAAATGTTTGAGACTATGAATTACTTCCGGAGAAGACTTTCTATAATCCTACATGTCACCTCGATATAGCTGTTTACAATTAAATATCATAGACTCATACGACCTGATTAGGATATTATTAATCACGTAAACAACCCACATTGTCATCATGGTTTTATTTTGAATCTACTGTATACATATTTACTCCTTTTCATGCATCACTGTACATAAAAAAAATGTGAATCTCTCTCTCTCTCTCTCTCTCTCTCTCTCTCTCTCTCTCTCTCTCTCTCTCTCTCTCTCTCTCTCTCTCTTGCATGTAAAGCTTGTTTATTTTATAAAGTAATTGGGTGTCATTTAAGCAAAAATATTTTAGTTACATTAACTTTATAACCAAAAACAAAACGTTTTTCTGTGTATACCATTTTCTCATGTATATTAATATCCCCTTATTTCACAACGATTACGTTACAAACCTTGACGATAAGCAATACGGAGGATTTTCAAATAAGTGGTTAAGTAATAAAGTATTTATTGTGCAATCGATCACATTTGTTATGTGAAATAGAAAAAAAAATATATAGCGGTCTCAGAAACAAAATGAACAAGACATGATGCAAATAACTGTTAAATAATCATTTATTTTGGTCAGGCAAGTTTTAAGGTATAGATCATTATTTTTGTACTGTTTTATCTATGTCACTTATTCTTAGTTTACGATATATATAAGAAATGAGGTATCGGAGATCGAGTCTATCGGAGATTCAAGTTAGATCAAACTGTGGTAGCTCAATATATATCTATCTGCAGTGGATAATATTCGAAGAAGCTCTAGCATGATGGCTGAAATTATGAATTTTAAAACGGATCCGTATTAAGCAATTTTTTTCCAAGTTCAATATGGCGGTGCACGCTCAACCATATATTTTCAGTGCGGGGGGGGGGGGGGGGTATCACAAAATCCTTCACAAGCATAAAATGGTGCACGAGCACATAGTAGCAATATTTTCTGTTGTATACTACCGGTATATAGCGGCAAAATTAGGGCGGGGGTAACATAAGATAATTTGAGTTTATAACTTACATGTATAAGCTCTAATATCTTAACAATTAAGTAAGTAGCAGTGAAAATTTAGCTGTTAAATCAAATACAATACATTTAATTTTTTTTTCTTTTAATAATTGATTCTTGAAAAGCTTTATTTTGATTTTTATTAAAAATTTTATTGCGTACAGAGTTCGATTAAAAAGTCACACGCTCAATTTTATTTAATCGGGTTCGGCAGTCAAAAAAATATCCTGTCGTCTGCTTCGACTAACGAGAAGGTCACCTGTCACCGATCAGGATCTGAAACAAAGTCCAGATAAACAGGTAAACTGACACAAGAAATCAAAACAGATTTATTCATTTGTGTTGCAGTGCATCTTTAATGAGACATGCACTATTTAAAAGTCAAAAACCTAACAACTTTTTTTTTTGCATAGTCGACTTTCACCTTACCGTCGCCATTTTAGGTCAAAGGTCAATCGGCGTAAACATGCCATCGCGTCAGTAGAAACAAAATGGCTACATGTAATACATCAGTCCAGAGGGTCGTTCAATCTGACGTTTATTGTTTTTATTCTGTAGCAAAGATCCATACACGTAAGAAAATCAAAATTCTTTATTACTGAAATTATTAAATAACAATAAATTGCCATTACTTTCATTCAAAATTCGTGCGAATCGGACATTAATGTAGTCGCATAGCGTTTCTCCCTATGTAAACACTCATGACGAGAGACATTAAAAACTAGTATTTAAAATCAATGAATACCGTTTCATACAGGATAATATTTTTAATCATAGCCTTAATTATTGATATCACTTTGTTTCATCCTACAAAAATGTTTTGTTTTGTTTTTTCAACGGATATGTCATATATATTTATATAATTGCAGTATTTAAGATCTAATGATCTATACTACAGTAGATATAAGATTTTATTTAAACCAAGAGACATACGTCTCATAGGTAGAACACTGTATGCAGTTATGGACAACAATCCCAACTGCCTGCAGTTCCCCATTTAGTATTATACATAATATTGTACATGTAGATGTATATCTAAGATAAAATTTATGTGTCAAAAAAAAAAAAAAAAAAAAAAAAACAAACTAGAGGTACTGTGAGCAATGAGCTCACTAAATGATGCCCCCGCCTCCCATAAGAATATAATGGTATTGTCCATGTTTGCTGTGGGAAACCCAAACTAATGTGTCAGATCAAAAAGTAAAATAGGAGGTTACAATGGCAATATGTAATAAAGATTCTGTGAAAGTCTCATAAAATTTCATTCAGTGGTATGATGCGGATAAGAGATGGGTACCCCAAAGTGTAACAGGTGGATGTACAGACGGATATACCAATTACTATATACCCTCCTGCTTTTCAAGCAGAGTATAACAAAAAACAAAAACACACACACACACACACCCATACGTGTTTGGACTTCGATCTGGGGACCCTGCCAAAAAATCTTAAAATGGGGACTAAGCGATTTCGTGGCAGAATTGGTATTGTTTAACTTATTTTACCCCGTAAGTATCCTGGAATAAGTAAATAAACTGAGTCTTTGAGCTAGAATAAAAAAGAATGATATATTCATAAATTTAGAAAATGGGGACCCGGAAGTGCCAATATGGGGACCTCTGTGTAAAGGTAGGGGACCCAACTTCTCATAAGCTTACAGAATTGGGGACCTTTACTCAGTCCCTCATACACAAGGAACAGAAATGGGGACATATTTATAAATTTAAGTTTGGAAGATGGTTGGACATGTTTATTTATTTATTTATTCCGGCGCGGATTCAGGGATTTCTCAATGTGGGAAAGGGTTATCCTTAGTCCAAAAATTTCCAATCCAGAAATTCCTTAATAAGCAATAACAAATGAAAATAAAAAAGAAAAAAAAACATGTTATATCATTTCCCAAACGTTTATAAATAATCTATTTCTATGCGCTGTTGGTGGGGTTTACGTTTTTTTAAAGGAATGAGGTGGATGTGTTCAAAAGACATTTTTTTGCTTCACTATATATACATAAGGAAAACGGCTTCTTAAATTTACCCTTTACATTTTATTACGGCTCCACAGCACCACTATTATGTTATACCTGCCAACATCCCTTCTCCCCCGTTTACGCAAAATAACGGATTTAGTCCAGGAATCAGTTTTATAAATTATAGCAAAATCTCCCTGACTATGCATGTATGACCATGGAATTATTTTATTATATGTATATAAAAAAAATCTCAGTGACTCGATAAACCATTTATAGCGAAGCCCTGTAAGCACATGGATTTCCAGGTTTTTACATCAGAAAATTAACTCGAAATATTTTTTTTTATCTTTATACAATCGTAGTTCTACTAAATATTAACAAAAAAAAATGCTGAGTTTTGACAAAACTTACAACTCCACTAAATCCTCTTTTAACAAAGCATTTCTTGTTTTCATGAATTAAGACAATACATACATCATTGTCAACAGTGGAATTCTTGCAATATATTTCGTCCATTGAATATAAGTGATATTTTTTTCACATGCAGTGTGAAAATAATAATAAGAAATGCAAAGTACTTAGGCTAGTATTACATGAAAGAACGTGTTTGCTTTAATGTGATCAATTTTAAATGATATTCCTCATATCAAACATTCAAAATTACATAATATGTGTAAAGTTGGCTTATTTTTCAAATATGTTTTCCTTATTGTAGCAGCTTTATATAAGTATATTCTTCACACATTATTTGACAGACTTTGCCTCAAAATAGACAAATAATAAAACACTTAATGTAAGCTTAAAGATATGTGTGCCGTGTTAAGCAGTATTTTTGCACAGCTGAAACCGAACAAAAATTTCTGAATTATGATAAGCTATCAAAAATTGAAGCATTCTTGAAAATTCGACGAAATATTATTCGGTATTAAAAAAGTACTGGTCCGGAAAAGAACACGATATTCTCATGCATATTTATAAAGGACTGACCGTTTATCCTGGATCTGCGCGTGTGCGCGGGAAAAGCATCGCGAGAAAAATCAGGTCGAGGAAAATATTTTTGTGACGTCTGATCAGTGAGGAACCAATATGACTGACAAATATACCAATCAGCTCAATGAGTTGCATTTAATGCATTTATGGGTTACTACATAAAATTCTACATGTGTTTTTCGAAAAGGCTAGTTTTTTAAAATCGCTCTCGGAAAGACTTGATGCATTTTCCCAAGCATTTACATGCTTAATACATTATGTACATTTATTATCTACTAATCCCATGTTCATATTTGCCTACAAATGATTAACAATGATAAAGATTAAAGTTTTCCCCACTCCATTGTACAGGTCCGTTTGTTTCGAGTTTCACCGTGCTGTACTGCTAGTGAAAAGACAATTGCACGTGATTATTCCTCGGTACAAAAAGCAACCAACTCTGAGGTGTGCTCACGTATTAACAATCCCTAACTCACGTGTTTGTAGTAAAAACGTAGTAGACCATTATGCTTTTCGGTTCATTCACGAGATTGGACCATTGTTTGCTGTGAGCATGCGAAACCACGTGATCATGAATATTTCAATAAGAGGCGGTTTATTATCCGTCTCGGAGAGAAAATAATTTTTACCTAATAATATTTCATAACTTTTAAAAGTGATGGAGTGGAATAGTCTTATTTGCAGAAAGTATATAACTTTTACCGTTACGACTTGATGAGACACCACCTATACATTTATTTCTTTTAAAATAAAACACTAAATACGGCATATATCTCTTTAACTAACAATCCATAACAAACAGTCATACACTAATGTGTATGTGATCAATGAAGAACTGCAATGGTTACATTATGTAACTATAAGTTACATGCTATGCATTGTACCCCTATTAAAGACATTAAAAACCGCCCAGAAAAAAAAACATAGACGAGTAACTATGGAAAACATGTGCACGTCGCTATGTATAAATAATGCCTCAAGGGAGAATGCCGAACATGCATTCGGAGCAGTACATGGTATGCAGAAACACCATATATGTACATGTATAATAAAGCAAAATCAAATAATATGACAATATTGTTGTAATATTATTTATAGAAACGTATTCATTTGAATATAAATATAAAAAACACGTGTGTGTTCTGCGGAGCACTGGCTTGGAATGATCCAACACCTCACAAAATAACGCCTTCTCATTGGTCTTCCTTTGGCCACGCCTACCATAAACAGGCATTTCCAATAAAATACGTTTCTATCATACAATGCTTTCCCGCTATTCTACGAAACGCGGGAAAACTCTATCATACTATCGCAAAATGGCGTTGAAAAGTTCAATATAAATAGGGACCTGACCTATCCGGCCGGGCTTGTTTTTTTCTTTACAGAAAGCTTGTCGATTTCCGTTCCGATTTGTCACATTAGGCTGAATACATATATGTACAATTTGTTTTTCATAAATCTTTATTTCACTTTCATTATTATTCTGAACTTTTTATCTCCAAACGTAATACATGTACTAGAAACTGATATTTTCTTTACTACTCATTGTACTTTGTGGTAATATCTACTGTTTATGAAATGCTATTCTTTTGTCTAGTCTATTTATTTTACAACATATTTCCGTGGATATAATAAAAACATACCATTAATGTGAGCAAATTACATAGGCCTAAATGAAATCCAAGGGAGTACAATACTGATAGTGATAGATGTAGCCCTACTTTTTTCAAAATTAGAACATTGACCTAGAGCAAAAGTACATATAGCTTATTCTAAATATATCAAGCTCAAATAATTCAAGCAATACGTAACACACTACATGTAACCCAGACAAGCACCAGTAGCACAAATGGAATAAAAGCAATGTGATTAAATTCTAAGGAATACATACAATTGAAATTCATCGCCGCTCAATGCTGCAGAGAATACTTGTATCGAGTAACACAGAGTGAGTTGTTCTTGTCCTCGGAGAAAGTGAGCTTTTTTCTTAGGTTTGTTCCATCTGACTGACAACTGTACACTGGATTGTTACGAATTGATCTTTTTTGAGTGTTTCTTATATCAAGATAATGGGCATGCATAAGGGATAGCATCGTCTCAAACCACGGCCAAAATGTACGATCCTCTCCCATTCTGGAAAGAGCTATATACGGACTCCGGACCGTGGCTTGAGACGATGAAGGGATAGATGATTGAAGGAAAATATACAAGCCTGTAAAAATAATTTAAAATTATCTTTAAAAAGGCGAAAATTTCACAGTTAATAACTCAATAATTATTGCGTTTAATCGCTAAAATCATTGCATTTAAACGCATTAAAAATATTTCTTTCTCTGAACTGGCCTCAATGGGCTTTCGTAGGTTTTTCATAAATGCAAAAAAAAAAAAAAAAAAAAAACTATACACTGGTATATTCACTAAACTTATGAATATTTTTCATTGAAAATGCTGCTACATTTTAAAATTCATTGTTTAAAATTATAGTGCTAGTACAACGCAGTTAATTTAGGTAATTATTAGGGGAATTAGTAAAAAGCATCGTTTATTATTTGCTTTTGCTTTGAATGGATACAGTTATATCTGAAATTCGATCGTCATTGTTATTCTAATATTTCCATTTTTCTCTGTAATATCTGTTTGAAAGTTGGGGGAGATTATTTCTTGATAATTCTGCCGGAATGTAAATTAGGCAGGTCGATAGGTCAGCAGCTAAGGAGGCCTAATACGCATGCAAATCTCATGCGCATCTGTCTCTGTGTCTGACGCTAAGGAAGGCAAAATATGCATGTAAATCTCGTGCGGCTGCCTTTGTGTTTGACGTCAGTGTGCGAGGACTATGGAAATTGGCATGGAAGTCCTTGTGTAATTTAAATCTATTAGTCTACATTTTAAATGTCTAAGTCTTCAATTTTATTTCACAATGAAATGGAAATATAAGGAATCACTGTCTAGTTTGGAGAGTATGCCAGAGACATCAACAATAAGTGGGAAACATGGGTTTATTTTAGCATAGGGGGCGAAGCCCGTTATGCTAAAATTATCCCATGTTTCCCACTATTGTTGATGCCCTGGCATACTCTCCAAACTAGACAGTGATTCCTTTTTAAAAAAGTTTCTAAAACGATATAATTATACACTGTTTCAAAGATCTTAGGTTGAAGCTGAAAATATTATATTTCGTACGTATGGATAAAAACAATCTAGATTTTATAAAATAACCTAATTATGTTAATCCGTTATTGAACTTTCGACATGTTTTTTTTATTATTACTATTATTATTTTAATTTTCTTTTTTTAAAAAATCTGTGTATTCATTTGTGTTGTTGCGTAAAGGGCGCTATGCCACTGCTTCAAATGTATTTTAGACTTTGATCAAGTCACTGTCTTTCCTGCAACAAAACTTGTACACAAAATCTGAAATGGGAAGCACTGTCCATCAAATGCTCGTTATAAACAGTCGTAATTTTATGCAATAAGACAGTTGACAGAGTGCGTTCAAGATCGTAGCCGCTACTTAGCCTCTACGTAAAGCTACTATCTTGTATGCAAATACTGGCGGATTTAGAGGGGGGGGGGGCTTTTGAGTCTAGATATACATAAGATTTAATAAATCATTTTTTGTGTGTGGCTTTGGGCACCGACCCCAAACTTGTTGCCCCCCTTTCAAGATTCCTGGATCCGCCACTTGCAAAGCTAGCCTACTTGCTACGCAGGGAGAGGTACATGTAGCATAATTTTTTTATCCTAATTAAATACCAAATCCAAGACATCCTACTTAATTACAACTTTAAAAACATGTGATTTTTAAAAGGAGGGGGAAGGGGGTTGCACTTCGCAAATTAAATGTAAATTTACATTGATATTTACACTTGTACGATCTACCATCGAATATGTCCCCGGCCAAGAAGGAGGGCATCAAGAAGATCGAGGCGGTAGGTACAGCGTAGGACAGACAGATTCGCAATTGGATATTACCAAAAAAGAAGCAGCGTAACATTCATACTTCAGCAGCTCCAATGGCAGTCACTACAGATCCGTCGGGAAAGAGTCCCAGACAACATGCTATACAGGATAGTCTACCATCTTTTGGACATCCCGGCGGAGAGCTACCTACATCCATCACTGAGAACCAGAGGCCACACCCTGCGATTCCTGCTACCACACACCAGAACAGAAGTGTACAAGACCTCCTTCTCCTCCTTAGCCATCCGGCTGTGGAACTCATTACCAGGAAGAACAGTTGATGCCAAGACCCTGAACAGCTTTAAGACCCAGCTGTCCAGTGCCAATCTCTAGTAGAAATCACAACTGCGCTTTTAATATCTTTTATTTTTTTAATTTTAACGAGCACTGTATATAGACACTCACCCCTAATGCAGAATGCATTAATACTTAAATGGTTTGTATTGAATGGGAAGAAGAAGATATCTGCTTTGATCTATAGGCCAATATTTCAGACATTAGAAAAGGCTTAGGAATATCCGTTGCGATCGATTGCTACTTGCGTGAAGATTTTTTTTGTTTTGTTTTGTTTTTTTTTGTTTTTTTTTTCTTTTCATGTATCGCTTTAGTACTAGTCAACAATGCACATTTTCCCGAGGAATGAACTGCATCGATCTTTTCTGCAGTATCTCTGCCACATATGTCGTAAGTACCACTGACTGAGGCAAATCCCTCACTAAAATTTTAAGAGTTTTCTGAAAGTGCACTTAAATTAATTATGTGTTTCGATCTTTAAACAAAATTAAGATTTTAAACTTTTGTTTCCTTTTCTGTAAATCGATCATATCACCAGGTGCTTCATTATCGTGTTGAAAGCATGTAAAAAAAAATATAATTCAAAATGTAAAAAAAAAAAAAGATTGTCTTTCATTGCCTGAAAATACGGGTTTCACCCCCCCCCCTGAGAATTATCCTGGTTGCCTCCAGATCCCTTGCCTCACTAAAAATTTAAGCCTAGTAACGGCCTTGCCACAATAGTACTATTACAAAAAGATGTTCTTGAGAGCAAACGCAGCAATTTTGTTCGACATGATTCGACATGAATACACAGGGTACAAGTAAAGGGACTTACACACAAGATAAGGTATATATATAAACTGAGGACCTAATACACAGGGTACAAGTTTGGGGACTTACACACAAGATAAGGTATATATGTAAACTGAGGACCTAATACACAGGGTACAAGTTTGGGGACTTCTTACACACAAGATAATGTATATATATAAACTGAGGACCTAATACACAGGGTACAAGTTTGGGGACTTACACACAAGATAAGGTATATATGTAAACTGAGGACCTAATACACAGGGTACAAGTATATATTTGGGGACTTCTTACACACAAGATAAGGTATATATGTAAACTGAGGACCTAATACACAGGGTACAAGTTTGGGGACTTACACACAAGATAAGGTATATATGTAAACTGAGGACCTAATACACAGGGAACTTAGTTTGGGGACTTACACACAAGATAAGGTATATATGTAAACTGAGGACCTAATACACAGGGTACAAGTTTGGGGACTTCTTACACACAAGATAAGGTATATATGTAAACTGAGGACCTAATACACATGGAACTAAGTTTGGGGACTTACACACAAGATAAGGTATATATGTCAACTGAGGACCTAATACACATGGTACAAGTTTGGGGACTTACACACAAGATAACGTATATATGTAAACTGAGGACTTAATACACAGGGTACAAGTTTGGGGACAAGATAAGGTATATATGTTCTTACACACAAGATAATGTATATATATAAACTGAGGACCTAATACACAGGGTACAAGTTTGGGGACTTACACACAAGATAAGGTATATATGTAAACTGAGGACCTAATACACAGGGTACAAGTTTGGGGACTTCTTACACACAAGATAAGGTATATATATAAACTGAGGACCTAATACACAGGGAACTAAGTTTGGGGACTTCTTACACACAAGATAAGGTATATATGTGAACTGAGGACCTAATACACAGGGAACTAAGTTTGGGGACTTACACACAAGATAAGGTATATATATAAACTGAGGACTTAATACACAGGGTACAAGTTTGGGGACTTACACACAAGATAAGGTATATATATAAAAGGTATATATGTAAACTGAGGACCTAATACACAGGGTACAAGTTTGGGGACTTCTTACACACAAGATAAGGTATATATATAAACTGAGGACCTAATACACAGGGTACAAGTTTGGGGACTTACACACAAGATAAGGTATATATATAAACTGAGGACCTAATACACAGGGTACAAGTTTGGGGACTTACACACAAGATAAGGTATATATGTAAACTGAGGACCTAATACACACTGAGGTGGAACAAGTTTGGGGACTTCTTACACACAAGATAAGGTATATATGTAAACTGAGGACCTAATACACAGGGTACAAGTTTGGGGACTTACAATGTATTTTCTATACATAGAATCTCTGTGTATAGAACTTGTAAGCTTTATGATAAACGAAATGACCAACTTTTCAATCGTCAACTTCCCTTACTTATGCAGCAATATACATGTACCTTAAATGTCACCTAGATTTTGTATCTCTAACATTATCTACATATGAATAATTTCTAAAACAAGGTAATTTATAATCGACGAAAAAGTTGGTGAAACAAGAATTTCAGCATTCTCGTTAAAAGTCGTCATATTTCATAAGTTCTGTGGTGATACAATGACCGTGTCACAAAATACAATTTATCATTAATTAACTCAAATGCTAACTGACTGTTGATGCAAAATTCAAGAAAGTTCGTTTAGACATTTCAATTTAAGGGACGGCCATTTGATTGTGATGGAGGTGGGGGTGATTTTCGAAAGAAATCTATCCTCGAAAATGTCGAAAAAAAAATCTGTTCTCGACTTAGGAAAAAAAATTCGTCCCAGACCAGTGCTTTTACACTCCCTAACCCCCTTCCCCACTCCACGAATTAGAGGTTTTAGACTGTTGTTTTCCTTTTTTATCTATTTTTTTTATTTGATTAAATACTTAGATTTTTTTCCAGTGAAGAAGAAAATAAGTAATCTGTCCTCGATCTTGTTGGAAATAAATAAACTGTCCTGCACCGACATGAAAATAAATAATCCGACTCGAAAAAATGTGCCAGGCACCCTCTTAGAATCAAATGATCGTCCCCTTAGTCATTTCAATTCAGATCAGAATAATTAACCGAACTGAAATAAAACAAAATTAATATAAAAAAAAATGTTTAAATTGATTCCTTATTTTGTAAGACATCGCCACTGAATAAATAAAAAATATGTCTTATTTGTCTTAACAATTTAATTCTGCAATACATGCATTTTTAGATATTACCCATTATCCTTTTGGCATTCTCTCCCTCTCTCTTTCTCTTTCAAGAGATATTACATTAAACACATACTTCTATTTTATGGCGAAAAATGTATACCAGTCATTCAGGTAACAGAATGAATGAGTACAACCGCCTTACCACTTGACCAGTTCTGACACTATTGTCACAATCGTATTTTTATGCACACATGTTGCATTTTGCACGGATAATGATTTTTATTTAATTCTTGTGATTTTCAAAAATATGCCTCTTTGAAACAAAAATCGAAAAGGTTAGTTTTGAAGAAAATGTTACAAGGCGGCGATTTTTTGGAGCAATGAGGATTCCCTATTTAAAACACAGACAACTTGACTTGTTATACCTTTAAAAATTTATTCCTATATAAATCTATACGAAAAAAGTCAAACATTTTTAATGTTTTACTGAGCAGGCGTAAAAACATCAATGATGGACCGCTGGGTGAGATGTTGGACCGCTCGGGGAGATGTTGGAATGCTTACGTCACAGAATGCGCAGGGCTTAATCTTATTTTCATTCGTTGGTGTTAAACAGTTAAGGACCTGATGTTACATTACGGAATACAGTACAAAATACATGTATGTTAAAAAATAAAATGAAATGATTAACAAAATATTTATTGACAGAGATCTCAGGCAAAATGCGTTTCGTCGGACCCTCGAACCAAACTGTCTGCCTTCGGCCTAATGGCCTTGGACAGACAGTTTGGTTCTTGGGAAAGCCCCCCGAACCCAGTCAATAAATGTATATTATTCACTTTGTGACTAATTTACACTTCATTTAATGGAAAATTGGAAGAAGATATGTAGTTTCCAAAATATTACCCTATATTGTGCTGTTACAGTGTATACCGTCACCTGTATCTAAAACAAATAAACTTCGTTTTCTTTTGCTATTTATTTTTTCTTTTAACTGCAACAAGTTTAGGGGAAATAAGTCAGTATCCTCCAGCATTCTTAATCTTCCAGCAGCATCTTCATTTGTACAATATGAGATACCAGTCGATATTTCTTGCCTTTCCATAAATATATTTCAAAAGAAACCATATGCCTGATTAATACAATGAGGTCACATACTATTGACTGTGATCATTATTTTACTTTCAGTGTTCTTTATGCCCATGCCATCAGAGTATTTCAAAAAGTTTGCACCTGCAACACGTTTTCTTATTAATTAATAACACCTTTAATCTTAAATAGGTAGTAGTAACGTTTCACATTTTACAGTTCGCAGCCGTCCGATAAGTTCCCCTTCATGTTCGAATCCATTTCAAATGTACAGTTTGGAGGCAACGGCCGCATCCAACTGGTTACCGTTTATTGTTGGTTCACAAAAATCATTACCATATATAGACTAATAAATTCGTTAGCTGCATTAACATGGGATAGATTTGTAAAATGCAACGTTCAATACAGAATTATTCAGAAAACTGAATTTCAAATTAATAAAAATAAATACATAAACATGACATTTAAAGCCTGGAATGAATTAAAAGTCTCTCTCAATGTCTCTCTGTCTCTCTCTCTCTCTCTCTCTCTCTCTCTCTCTCTCTCTCAAAACACAAGCCCAAAAAAAGGGGAAGGGTTGGGTAGACACATGTAAGTGTTTATATTCAATTTTACAACTTTCCATTACTACAAAAACAGCAAAAAATAAATTAAAAAAAGGTAATAAATCCTCATTTGTATCGGTTCAAGCATATACTAATCTTGATGAACAATATTTTCTGATTATGTGATATGAATGAAAACATTTTGAAAAATTCAAAGTTCTCTTAAACAAGTTCTGTGTTCAAGCAAATATCATTGATATTATTAAATAAAGACATCAAAGGGCATTCAAATGTTAGTGGGATTGTATACACAAGATAAGGTATATATATCCCCAAAGGGTCAAGTAGCCCCTGTCTAAAGAACAGCCCCTGTATAGGTATATATGTCAAACTGAGTTATTACGGGGGGTACAAGTTTACATATATATACATTCACAATTATAATTTTGTGTGTGGACACAAGACAAAACAAAGAACACAAAGATAATTTAATATATAAATTTTTTTTATCCTACACACATATATACCTTTTCTCTTTTTTGTAATATCACTTTGTAAGGTCCCTATATATAAACTTTGGACTTATCCTCCTCATCCTTTTACACAGGGTCCCGCACTTGTAACACAAATCTTTTTGGGAAAAATTATTTCACAGATAATGATATATATAAACAAATATACCTAATACACTTCTGTGTACAAGTCTGGTAAGTGCTTCCTCCTACTCTCATTTTAACATTTTGTTGTAATTTTCACTTCTAATTTGGTATTTGCACGAATCAAACAAAATTCACAGTAAGTTTTATATATATACCTTCTCAGGGACTGATGTCGCACTTTCTCACACAAATATAATTCATGTGTGTAAGTATTTTGGGGACTTCTTACACACATCTTATTTAATTCGCATACTGGAAGTTGCATATGTGTGTCTGGGGTATTCATCATTGCTTCTTTATTTTTTTTCCTCAAGTTCAGATCCCAGCTCCGCTTATATACCTGCTGTGAGGGGGCGGGGCTTGTGCACGTTTTACCTACGTTTTTTATTTTATGCTGAAAAACACAGGTAAATACTTGGCTTTTATATACATAAGTTTTATCTACGTTTTTGTATGCTGACTACACACAACTTGGGCCGTGTGCAAAAAATACGTTTTACCTACGTTTTATATATATCAAATGGCCGTCCCTTAAATTGAAATGTCTAAACGAACTTTCTTGAATTTTGCATCAACAGTCAGTTAGCATTTGAGTTAATTAATGATAAATTGTATTTTGTGACACGGTCATTGTATCACCACAGAACTTATGAAATATGACGACTTTTAACGAGAATGCTGAAATTCTTGTTTCACCAACTTTTTCGTTGATTGATAAATTACCTTGTTTTAGAAATTATTTATATGTAGATAATGTTAGAGATACAAAATCTGGTGCAGGTGACATTTAAGGTACATGTATATTGCTGCATAAGTAAGGGAAGTTGACGATTGAAAAGTTGGTCATTATATAAGCTTACAAGTTCTATACACAGAGATTCTATGTATAGAAAATACATTGTAAGTCCCCAAACTTTTACCCTGTGTATTAGGTCCTCAGTTTACATATATACCTTATCTTGTGTGTAAGTCCCCAAAATTGTACCCTGTGTATACATATATCTTGTGTGTAAGAAGTCCCCAAACTTAGTTACATGTGTATTAGGTCCTCAGTTTATATATATACCTTATCTTGTGTGTAAGTCCCCAAACTTGTACCCTGTGTATTAGGTCCTCAGTTTACATATATACCTTATCTTGTGTGTAAGTCCCCAAACTTGTACCCTGTGTATTAGGTCCTCAGTTTACATATATACCTTATCTTGTGTGTAAGTCCCCAAACTTGTACCCTGTGTATTAGGTCCTCAGTTTATATATATACCTTATCTTGTGTGTAAGTCCCCAAACTTGTACCCTGTGTATTAGGTCCTCAGTTTACATATATACCTTATCTTGTGTGTAAGAAGTCCCCAAACTTGTACCCTGTGTATTAGGTCCTCAGTTTACATATATACCTTATCTGGTGTGTAAGTCCCCAAACTTGTACCCTGTGTATTAGGTCCTCAGTTTATATATATACCTTATCTTGTGTGTAAGTCCCCAAACTTGTACCCTGTGTATTAGGTCCTCAGTTTACATATATACCTTATCTTGTGTGTAAGAAGTCCCCAAACTTAGTTCCCTGTGTATTAGGTCCTCAGTTTATATATATAACTTATCTTGTGTGTAAGAAGTCCCCAAACTTGTACCCTGTGTATTAGGTCCTCAGTTTACATATATACCTTATCTTGTGTGTTTTGAGAGAGAGAGAGATCTGTGTATTAGGTCCTCAGTTTATATATATACATTATCTTGTGTGTAAGAAGTCCCCAAACTTGTACCCTGTGTATTAAGTCCTCAGTTTATATATATACCTTATCTTGTGTGTAAGTCCCCAAACTTAGTTCCATGTGTATTATGTCCTCAGTTTACATATATACCTTATCTTGTGTGTAAGAAGTCCCCAAACTTGTACCCTGTGTATTAGGTCCTCAGTTTACATATATACCTTATCTTGTGTGTAAGTCCCCAAACTTGTACCCTGTGTATTAGGTCCTCAGTTTATATATATACCTTATCTTGTGTGTAAGTCCCCAAACTAAGTTCCCTGTGTATTAGGTCCTCAGTTTACATATATACCTTATCTTGTGTGTAAGTCCCCAAACTTGTACCCTGTGTATTAGGTCCTCAGTTTACATATATACCTTATCTTGTGTGTAAGAAGTCCCCAAACTTGTACCCTGTGTATTAGGTCCTCAGTTTATATATATACATTATCTTGTGTGTAAGAAGTCCCCAAACTTGTACCCTGTGTATTAGGTCCTCAGTTTACATATATACCTTATCTTGTGTGTAAGTCCCCAAACTTGAACCCTGTGTATTAGGTCCTCAGTTTATATATATACATTATCTTGTGTGTAAGAAGTCCCCAAACTTGTACCCTGTGTATTCATGTCGAATCATGTCGAACAAAATTTGTGTTTGGAAACAAGGCTTAAAAGTGAGGCAAGGGATCTGGAGGCAACCAGGATAATTTCGGGGGGGGGGGGGGGGGGTGAAAGTATTTTCAGGCAATGAAAGACAATCTTTTTTTTTTTTTTACATTTTTAATTATATTTTTTTTACATGCTTTCAACACGATAATGAAGCACCTGGTGATATGATCGATTTACAGAAAAGGAAACAAAAGTTTAAAATCTTAATTTTGTGTAAAGATCGAAACACATAATTAATTTAAGTGCACTTTCAGAAAACTCTTAAAATTTTAGTGAGGGATTTGCCTCAGTCAGTGGTACTTACGACATATGTGGCAGAGATACTGCAGAAAAGATCGATGCAGTTCATTCCTCGGGAAAATGTGCATTATTGACTAGTACTAAAGCGATACATGAAAAGAAAAAAAAATAAAAAAAAAACAAAACAAAACAAAAAAAATCTTCACGCAAGTAGCAATCGATCGGAACGGATATTCCTAAGCCTTTTCTAATGTCTGAAATATTGGCCTATAGATCAAAGCAGATATCTTCTTCTTCCCATTCAATACAAACCATTTAAGTATTATCGCATTCTGCATTAGGGGTGAGTGTCTATATACAGTGCTCGTTAAAATTAAAAAAATAAAAGATATTAAAAGCGCAGTTGTGATTTCTACTAGAGATTGGCACTGGACAGCTGGGTCTTAAAGCTGTTCAGGGTCTTGGCATCAACTGTTCTTCCTGGTAATGAGTTCCACAGCCGGATGGCTAAGGAGGAGAAGGAGGTCTTGTACACTTCTGTTCTGGTGTGTGGTAGCAGGAATCGCAGGGTGTGGCCTCTGGTTCTCAGTGATGGATGTAGGTAGCTCTCCGCCGGGATGTCCAAAAGATGGTAGACTATCCTGTATAGCATGTTGTCTGGGACTCTTTCCCGACGGATCTGTAGTGACTGCCATTGGAGCTGCTGAAGTATGAATGTTACGCTGCTTCTTTTTTGGTAATATCCAATTGCGAATCTGTCTGTCCTACGCTGTACGTACCGCCTCGATCTTCTTGATGCCCTCCTTCTTGGCCGGGGACATATTCGATGGTAGATCGTACAAGTGTAAATATCAATGTAAATTTACATTTAATTTGCGAAGTGCAACCCCCTCCCCCTCCTTTTAAAAATCACATGTTTTTAAAGTTGTAATTAAGTAGGATGTCTTGGATTTGGTATTTAATTAGGATAAAAAAATTATGCTACATGTACCTCTCCCTGCGTAGCGAGTAGGCTAGCTTTGCAAGTGGCGGATCCAGGAATCTTGAAAGGGGGGCAACAAGTTTGGGGTCGGTGCCCAAAGCCACACACAAAAAATGATTTATTAAATCTTATGTATATCTAGACTCAAAAGCCCCCCCCTCTAAATCCGCCAGTATTTGCATACAAGATAGTAGCTTTACGTAGAGGCTAAGTAGCGGCTACGATCTTGAACGCACTCTGTCAACTGTCTTATTGCATAAAATTACGACTGTTTATAACGAGCATTTGATGGACAGTGCTTCCCATTTCAGATTTTGTGTACAAGTTTTGTTGCAGGAAAGACAGTGACTTGATCAAAGTCTAAAATACATTTGAAGCAGTGGCATAGCGCCCTTTACGCAACAACACAAATGAATACACAGATTTTTTAAAAAAGAAAATTAAAATAATAATAGTAATAATAAAAAAAACATGTCGAAAGTTCAATAACGGATTAACATAATTAGGTTATTTTATAAAATCTAGATTGTTTTTATCCATACGTACGAAATATAATATTTTCAGCTTCAACCTAAGATCTTTGAAACAGTGTATAATTATATCGTTTTAGAAACTTTTTTTAAAAGGAATCACTGTCTAGTTTGGAGAGTATGCCAGGGCATCAACAATAGTGGGAAACATGGGATAATTTTAGCATAACGGGCTTCGCCCCCTATGCTAAAATAAACCCATGTTTCCCACTTATTGTTGATGTCTCTGGCATACTCTCCAAACTAGACAGTGATTCCTTATATTTCCATTTCATTGTGAAATAAAATTGAAGACTTAGACATTTAAAATGTAGACTAATAGATTTAAATTACACAAGGACTTCCATGCCAATTTCCATAGTCCTCGCACACTGACGTCAAACACAAAGGCAGCCGCACGAGATTTACATGCATATTTTGCCTTCCTTAGCGTCAGACACAGAGACAGATGCGCATGAGATTTGCATGCGTATTAGGCCTCCTTAGCTGCTGACCTATCGACCTGCCTAATTTACATTCCGGCAGAATAATCAAGAAATAATCTCCCCCAACTTTCAAACAGATATTACAGAGAAAAATGGAAATATTAGAATATCAATGACGATCGAATTTCAGATATAACTGTATGCATTCAAAGCAAAAGCAAATAATAAACGATGCTTTTTACTAATTCCCCTAATAATCACCTAAATTAACTGCGTTGTACTAGCACTATAATTTTAAACAATGAATTTTAAAATGTAGCAGCATTTTCAATGAAAAATATTCATAAGTTTAGTGAATATACCAGTGTATAGATTTTTTTTTTTTTTTTGCATTTATGAAAAACCTACGAAAGCCCATTGAGGCCAGTTCAGAGAAAGAAATATATTTAATGCGTTTAAATGCAATGATTTTAGCGATTAAACGCAATAATTATTGAGTTATTAACTGTGAAATTTTCGCCTTTTTAAAGATAATTTTAAATTATTTTTACAGGCTTGTATATTTTCCTTCAATCATCTATCCCTTCATCGTCTCAAGCCACGGTCCGGAGTCCGTATATATCTCTTTCCAGAATGGGAGAGGATCGTACATTTTGGCCGTGGTTTTAGACGATGCTATCCCTTATGCATGCCCATTATCTTGATATAAGAAACACTTAAAAAAGATCAATTCGTAACAATCCAATGTACAGTTGTCAGTCAGATGGAACAAACCTAAGAAAAAAGCTCACTTTCTCCGAGGACAAGAACAACTCACTCTGTGTTACTCGATACAAGTATTCTCTGCAGCATTGAGCGGCGATGAATTTCAATTGTATGTATTCCTTAGAATTTAATCACATTGCTTTTATTCCATTTGTGCTACTGGTGCTTGTCTGGGTTACATGTAGTGTGTTACGTATTGCTTGAATTATTTGAGCTTAATATATTTAGAATGAGCTATATGTACTTTTGCTCTAAGTCAATGTTCTAATTTTGAAAAAAGTAGAGCTACATCTATCACTATCATTATTGTACTCCCTTGGATTTCATTTAGGCCTATGTAATTTGCTCACATTAATGGTATGTTTTTATTATATCCACGGAAATATGTTGTAAAATAAATAGACTAGACAAAAGAATAGCATTTCATAAACAGTAGATATTACCACAAAGTACAATGAGTAGTAAAGAAAAATATCAGTTTCTAGTACATGTATTACGTTTGGAGATAAAAAGTTCAGAATAATAATGAAAGTGAAATAAAGATTTATGAAAAACAAATTGTAACATATATGTATTCAGCCTAATGTGACAAATCGGAACGGAAATCGACAAGCTTTCTGTAAAGAAAAAACAAGCCCGGCCGGATAGGTCAGGTCCCTATTTATATTGAACTTTTCAACGCAATTTTGCGATAATATGATAGAGTTTTCCCGCGTTTCGTAGAATAGCGGGAAAGCATTGTATGATAGAAACGTATTTTATTGGAAATGCCTGTTTATGGTAGGCGTGGCCAAAGGAAGACCAATGAGAAGGCGTTATTTTGTGAGGTGTTGGATCATTCCAAGCCAGTGATCCGCAGAACACACACGTGTTTTTTATATTTATATTCAAATGAATACGTTTCTATAAATAATATTACAACAATATTGTCATATTATTTGATTTTGCTTTATTATACATATACATATATGGTGTTTCTGCATACCATGTACTGCTCCGAATGCATGTTCGGCATTCTCCCTTGAGGCATTATTTATACATAGCGACGTGCACATGTTTTCCATAGTTACTCGTCTATGTTTTTTTCTGGGCGGTTTTTTATGTCTTTAATAGGGGTACAATGCATAGCATGTAACTTATAGTTACATAATGTAACCATTGCAGTTCTTCATTGATCACATACACATTAGTGTATGACTGTTTGTTATGGATTGTTAGTTAAAGAGATATATGCCGTATTAGTGTTTTATTTTAAAAGAAATAAATGTATAGGTGGTGTCTCATCAAGTCGTTACGGTAAAAGTTATATACTTTCTGCAAATAAGACTATTCCACTCCATCACTTTTAAAAGTTATGAAATATTATTAGGTAAAAATTATTTTCTCTCTGAGACGGATAATAAACCGCCTCTTATTGAAATATTCATGATCACGTGGTTTCGCATGCTCACAGCAAACAATGGTCCAATCTCGTGAATGAACCGAAAAGCATAATGGTCTACTACGTTTTTACTACAAACACGTGAGTTAGGGATTGTCAATACGTGAGCACACCTCAGAGTTGGTTGCTTTTTGTACCGAGGAATAATCACGTGCAATTGTCTTTTCACTAGCAGTACAGCACGGTGAAACTCGAAACAAACGGACCTGTACAATGGAGTGGGGAAAACTTTAATCTTTATCATTGTTAATCATTTGTAGGCAAATATGAGCATGGGATTAGTAGATAATAAATGTACATAATGTATTAAGCATGTAAATGCTTGGGAAAATGCATCAAGTCTTTCCGAGAGCGATTTTAAAAAACTAGCCTTTTCGAAAAACACATGTAGAATTTTATGTAGTAACCCATAAATGCATTAAATGCAACTCATTGAGCTGATTGGTATATTTGTCAGTCATATTGGTTCCTCACTGATCAGACGTCACAAAAATATTTTCCTCGACCTGATTTTTCTCGCGATGCTTTTCCCGCGCACACGCGCAGATCCAGGATAAACGGTCAGTCCTTTATAAATATGCATGAGAATATCGTGTTCTTTTCCGGACCAGTACTTTGTTAATACCGAATAATATTTCGTCGAATTTTCAAGAATGCTTCAATTTTTGATAGCTTATCATAATTCAGAAATTTTTTTTCGGTTTCAGCTGTGCAAAAATACTGCTTAACACGGCACACATATCTTTAAGCTTACAGATTAAGTGTTGTATTATTTGTCTATTTTGAGGCAAAGTCTGTCAAATAATGTGTGAGGAATATACTTATATAAAGCTGCTACAATAAGGAAAACATATTTGAAAAATAAGCCAACTTTACACATATTATGTAATTTTGAATGTTTGATATGAGGAATATCATTTAAAATTGATCACATTAAAGCAAACACGTTCTTTCATGTAATACTAGCCTAAGTACTTTGCATTTCTGATTATTATTTTCACACTGCATGTGAAAAAAATATCACTTATATTCAATGGACGAAATATATTGCAAGAATTCCACTGTTGACAATGATGTATGTATTGTCTTAATTCATGAAAACAAGAAATGCTTTGTTAAAAGAGGATTTAGTGGAGTTGTAAGTTTTGTCAAAACTCAGCATTTTTTTTGTTAATATTTAGTAGAACTACGATTGTATAAAGATAAAAAAAATATTTCGAGTTAATTTTCTGATGTAAAAACCTGGAAATCCACGTGATTACAGGGCTTCGCTATAAATGGTTTATCGAGTCACTGAGATTTTTTTTATATACATATAATAAAATAATTCCATGGTCATACATGTATAGTCAGGGAGATTTTGCTATAATTTTTAAAACTGGTGCTGTGGAGCCGTAATAAAATGTAAAGGGTAAATTTAAGAAGCCGTTTTCCTTATGTATATATAGTGAAGCAAAAAAATGTCTTTTGAACACATCCACCTCATTCCTTAAAAAAACGTAAACCCCACCAACAGCGCATAGAAATAGATTATTTATAAACGTTTGGGAAATGATATAGCATGTTTTTTTTTCTTTTTTATTTTCATTTGTTATTTCTTATTAAGGAATTTCTGGATTGGAAATTTTTGGACTAAGGATAACCCTTTCCCACATTGAGAAATCCCTGAATCCGCGCCGGAATAAATAAATAAATAAACATGTCCAACCATCTTCCAAACTTTAAATTTATAAATATGTCCCCATTTCTGTTCCTTGTGTATGAGGGACTGAGTAAAGGTCCCCAATTCTGTAAGCTTATGAGAAGTTGGGTCCCCTACCTTTACACAGAGGTCCCCATATTGGCACTTCCGGGTCCCCATTTTCTAAATTTATGAATATATCATTCTAGCTCAAAGACTCAGTTTATTTACTTATTCCAGGATACTTACGGGGTAAAATAAGTTAAACAATACCAATTCTGCCACGAAATCGCTTAGTCCCCATTTTAAGATTTTTTGGCAGGGTCCCCAGATCGAAGTCCAAACACGTATGTACCCTCACACACACACACACACACACACACACACACACACCCTCTCAAACACACCTTCACACACGCCTTCTCTCTGTCACACTCACCACACACCCTCACACACCTACACACATAGAGAGATAGCGAACTAAGATTTGATTTTAAAACTGCAGTGCAAGACTTCGATGGCGGGTGTCTGAATGAAACTCAAGCATCTTCTCGATGTCAACTTCAGAGTACTTATGTGTGCAATCAGAAACTGTTTTAACAAAATAATTTTGTAAATGACCAATGACGAGGTAAGTAAATTTACAAATGTGGATTATCAAAAATTCCAAAGAACTTTTGAACAATTTGAAATCACAAGATTTCACCAAAATCAACAGCTTCAAAACTTACGACTTTTCAACTTTATATACAACCATTCCCCACGACAAATTAAAGTCCGGGCTTTTTTATATCATTGACAGCTGCTTTTTAATTCAATAAAAATGGAACTCGTAAATTTACTTACCTGGTCATTGGTCATTTGCAAATTCTTTTGTTAAAACTACGGATGGCAATCGAATAACAAATAACATAATAATTGCTTATCGGTTAACCGCAAGACGTTCCGACTGATTAACCGGTTAACCGCATCAAAATACAAAATGTACATAACTCTTTTTTTCTTAGTTAACCTATTCATGTATATATAGTTTTCGACTTAGCAAGAGTTATTTCCCGTTGGTCGCCATATTGGAGGTCCAATGCTCATATTCCTTCATTGTTCAACCAATTTTAAATTTTATATTTGCTTTTTTAAATTAGGAATCATTATTTCTGAAGTATAAATTTTTGGTAGCCTCCTTTATTTGAAAAAAATATATTTAATAAAGATTTTCCACAAAATATTTCTGCTACATTCTCTCAAACTTGGTTAGACAAAGAGGGAAAATCACCTAGTCGACCTCCAATTTGGCGGCCAACGGGAGGTAACTTTTGCTAAATTTTGGCCAGTCGAAAACTATCTATACTATTTTTTCTCCATATTACAGAATTCTGTACATCCCAAGATTAAATCACTTACTCTTCGCTGAATTCTCCTTTTTTCAGTGGATCCTGGGGACGCCATGAAAATTCATAATGGAAAGAAATTCACTACCAAGGACCAGGATAATGATGAGCTCAGTGGGGACAGCTGCGCACGGAGGACCCAGGGGGCGTGGTGGTACGGGGACTGTTATGACGTCAACATAAACGGAAAGTACGCCAACTCCGCCATAACGGGCACTGAATACATCCGGTGGGAAACGTGGGTAGACGAGGCGCTCCAAAAGACGCAAATGATGATAAGACCATCATCTTGAACAATATTATGAATAAGATACACAAATTAAGATGGGACTTCATAGAATTGCTTATGTTTGAAAAATGATAAATAGAATATGAGGCACATGCAGTGTCCGACAGTAAATATTTTCAAAAAAATATCAAGACTAATTGTAAAAATACAGACAGCACCAGATGATTTTGACTTACATGCAAAATACCCTGATTCATTTATTGAACAGGGGGAGAATGATTTTATTGTCGGGAAAGCAATTTTGTTGAGTTTAATGAAAAATATTGACTTTGTAATGCAAAAATTCAGAGTAGAAATGTGCCCAAGTAAAACCAACACACCCGTTTTGTCAGTCTGTGATCAATGTTGTTTACAGAGTAGAAGGATATGGAGATAAACAGTATTCAATCTCAAAGTCCATAAAACAATACATAATAAGAGCAGAGCCAATACGGAACCCCGAAACATCAGAGGTGGGAGCAGGTGCCAAGGAGTTTAAGGTTTTGCCAAAGGTCAAAAAAATACTTTTATTACACTTCCAAAACTATGTGGTTTATAAGCTTAAAACTTTTACAGTTTATAAATATATGATTGATTAACAGATAGAAAGTATCACTTGAAAACAAATACTTAAAGAAGAATATTTATAGAGAAAAATTCTTTTAAAAAATGCATGTTATACTTTTTCGAAATACATTTACTTTCATCCTTACTTCCTTTGATAAATTATCAACTTGCTTGTCAATAATTTACCTAGTTTATGAAATTGTTCATACGTAGAGCATGAGCTTGCGTATCGAATCAACTGAGATATATACTCTCTGTATACAGGTGCTGCATAAGTAAGGGAAGTTTTTTCAATGTTGGGCAAACATCATTTTTGTACAGTTGGGCCATTGTAAGCAATTAATGTTGGACCAACAGTAATTTGCTCATCGGCCCTTAATCAGACCAACTTGTTGGCTTGTTGTTGGACCGACGAACGGATATCATTGAGCCATTGTTGGGCCCACATATTCTTTCAATATTAGGAAACATCATTTTTGGGCCGACGTTGGTTTGTATCTTATTGGCTCTTCAGCATGACGACTCATTTGCTCTTCACTGGTTGGCCATTTGTCCTCAAAATTGACAAACAAATATATACAATAAGGTTACATGTATACTAATTTGTGGTACAGTTTAATGATAAAGCCCTTGAACACTATCTATATATGCTTTATATGTTAGATTAATAGTTTAATGCATATTCTCAATATCTCATAGAATAGCCATCAACAAGTATTGCATTGTAAGTAGCTCTACATTAGTTAAAAAACTGAGGAAAAGGAAATCAAAATATAAAATTGAATTATAACATACTATAATTTTATTGCTCAGTGCATGAAGAAAACATTAATAAAGAATTTAAAGTTGAGGCTCACCTCAAGCGATACATGGAGGGTTACATGACTGTATACTCCCTCGCTGATGTATATTATCCACAAGTTAAGTAAATTAAAGGTATCAATAAGCACATCTAACAAATAAACAAAGCCCTCCTATTTTAAAATAATACTAAAATGAATCCCGTTATTTTGTTTACTTACACAAAAAATGTTTCTGGCATTTGCATCGTGTTTATAACCGACAAACAGACTCAAAAAAATGTAGAACTACAGGTATGTCACACTATATTACAGAAAGTTAGGCACTGTAACTTTCCTTTTGATCCCTCTCCTAAGTCTCCATTTCCTCTTCCCGAGTTTCCTCCTCCCTTTTTTTCTTCCCTGTCTGTTTCTTCCTCCCCCATCCCTGTCATTGGCATATCTTAGCTATTCTTTGATTGTGTTCTCCATGTCTTTTCAGAATCCCTAGTAGCATTAAAATTGTAATATTTGGTACTTAATATATTTGTTACTTTTCTCAACCAAAAAATAAAAATACGATTAAGTTGTCAAATAAGGAATAGCCGTCTTTTTTTGTTTCATGGTGTGATTAAGTGATTAGCTTGCGTGATGAAAGCATTTATGCATAATGTACGCTTGATAATCATCAGCACAACAATTTTGATTCAATGTTGCCCCATATAAAATACATGTATTGAAAATTTGTCGTTACACTGAACAAATTTTAAATGAAAGAACCCAATTTATTTTTATTACTGAATAAATTTTGTTTTAACTTCAGCAAGTTCAACATTTTCAAAATGTTTGGTCATGTTCTCGACGTTAAGTGTATATAAGTAAATTAAGTGGTAGACTTCGGAAATGTATTCTACTAGACACAAATTTCAATTTAGATAAGGAGCAAATTATTTTTTGTTTTAACTGTATCAAAACACATTTTTATACTTTCATTTATTTTTCCTGTATAGAAACAAAAAATTTAATCACTGATAATTTATTCTGTTTCGATAAATTATAAGAATCTTAAATTTATTTTAGGTAGCTTGATTTTTCAAGTAGGATTGGTTGTAGATTTATTTCTGATTGTAGAGACGATCAGATTTGTTACTTTACAGATTTGTAACAATTGAATGTTTATACACATTGTCCCAATGTTGATCGAATATATCGGGCTAACATTGGACAAATGAGAAAAATGACACTCGGCTAACGTCATTTGCCAACATCGGTCCAATGTTCTTGTTGACGTTTTGCCAACAATATCACATTCATTGGGCCAATTTTGGCGCAACGTTGGGCCAATATCTGTAGAAATAACACTTTACATTGGGCCAACGCTTGCCAAACATATCGGGCCAACATTGGGCAGACGAGCAAACTTAAATTGGGTCAATGCTATTTGCCAACATTGGCCAGATGTAACCGATTACATTGGCGAACATTGGCCCAATGTTAGCATGCTATTTGTACAGTGTTGACCCAACAGCACCTGGCCTCTGCACTTCCCGTGTCTGATTTACACAGATTTGTACATGATATCGTTTAAAAATTATACGTTAATTCAGCTGTGCCGAGGCAAACAAATTACTAATACTTACAAAGTGGATGCAGATATGCAAGGTATCATTCTTATTATGCTCGTGTCAGATTAAAAATGGCGCAGATATTACAAGTAACCTGGTTGTTGTCTACCCATGATGCTCAGTCAGATTCATGGAATATTGAGCCAACGGAGGGCCGATGCCAATCCCCAAACAAACTAGTTTTATGATATAATGCCAACACAGTTAGCCCAACATTAGCGCACTATCATTCAATACCAGCTGTCAATATTCCATGTTGGGCCATTTGTGGTCCAATCAAGGTAACCCAACATAGATAATAGAACCATAATGTAAGATTGGGCCGACGGTGTTCTGCTATCTGGGTTATTACAAATAAAAAAAGCATATACACAATTCAAAAACTAGAATAAAACACTCTTTGGTGCCTGATCACTTGAGTGCAAAGTTAAAATATTGAAAACATCTAGACAAAAGCAGTCATCCAATGATAAGCATGGGCATACAAAGTCCACTGAATTATTTCAGAATGTGCCAACGTTATCCAAACGTAAAGCTCAGCAGCTAATTATAAAATTGACACCATCAATTAGTTGGCAGTAAATAATTGGGCCAATGTTGGCCAAATATAAATATCCCATCTTTGAAAGACCTGCACAAAATAACACTTGTGTGTATTACAATTTACAAACATTGTGCCAACGTTGGGCCAACATAATACTACCAAATTGATAGGACACGCACTTTAAGGGTGCATAACAAACAATGGGCCAACGTTGGGCGAACATACTACTACCAACTTGATAAGGCACTTTCTTTTAGGGTGCATTACAAACAATGGGCCAACGTTGGGCCAACATACTACTACCAACTTGATAGGACACGTTCTTTAAGGGTATATTACAAACAATGGGCCAACAAAATACTACCACCTTGATAAGGCACTTTTTATAAGGATGTATTACAAACATTGTGCCTACGTTGGGCCAACATACTACTACAATCTTGATAAGGCACTTTCTTTAAGGGTGTATTACAAACAATGGGCCCACGTTGGGCTAACATATTACTACCAACTTGTAAATACACTTTCTTTAAGGGTGTATTATAAACATTGGTCCAACGTTGGGCCAACACCATGATCCTTCCTTCTTTGGAAACTAAAGTGAATGGAAGTTGCTTACCTTGGACCAACGTTGGGCCAACATAGGAATTCTCTCATGGTCAAGAAGGTTGACTTGGTAACATTGGTCCAACAATGCCCCAACGTTGTTCCCCCAACGCCAACCATACAATAACAAATGTTGGCGCAACATAGTCTTGCTATCCGGGAGCAAGTGTTTTCACCTTTTCATGCATATGATTTTGCATAAATTCTGCTTCATATGAATATAAAAATAAGTCTGCTAATAGCGGAGCGCAATTTTTACCCATGGGAATTCCAATAGATTGTTGGAATACCTGGTCTCCAAAAACCACATAGATATTTTCAATCAGAAACTCAAGCATCTTCTTGATGTCAACTTCAGAGTACTTATGTGTGCAATCAGAGACTGTTTTAACAAAATAATTTTGCAAATGACCAATGACGTGGTAAATAAATTTACGAATGTGGATTATCAAAAATTCCAAAGAACTTTTGGACAATTTGTAATCACAAGATTTCATCAAAATCAACAGCTTCAAAACTCACGACTTTTCAACTTTATACACAACCATTCCCCAGCACGACAAATTAAAGTCCGGGCTTTTTTATATCATGGACAGCTGCTTTTTAATTCAATAAAAATGGAACTCGTAAATTTACTTACATGGTCATTTGCAAATTCTTTTGTTTAACACCCTTCCCCGCAGTCACGCATTTTATCGCATATACCGTTTCCTATTTCTAACGCAAAATCACGCATTTACCGTTTCCCCGCAATCACGCATTTTCACGCACTTTAAAAAGTTCATTTAATCTTCAATTTATTGCCAAATTCCAACTATTTCATACTTGCTTGAATCTCATAAAATAAGAAATAATATTTTCTAATTAAAATATTATTTCAGAATATTATTTACGCTAAACTTTAGAGAAATTTTTACCCCGCTATGAAGTGCTTGAGGGGAAATGGTAAAGTATTATTTCTTTGACGCGAGGATTCAGTGTATGTTGCATAGCAATTCTGTAAGTTGTAAAGAGTTAAACTACGGATGGCAATTGAATAACAAATAACATAATAATGCTCATATTCCTTCATTGTTCAACCAATTTTAATTTTTATATTTGCTTTATTAAATTAGGAAACATTATTTTTCTGGAGTATGAATTTTTGGTAGCCTCCTTTATTTGGAAAAAAAATATTTGATAAAGATTTTCCAACAAATATTTTTGCTACATCCTCTCAAACTTGGTTAGACAAAGAGGGAAACTCACTTAGTCGACCTCCAATATGGCGGCCAACGGGAGGTAACCTTTGCTAAATTTTGGCCAGTCGAAAACTATCTATGCAAGAAGACTGATAAAGTGTAAATGTTAAATCATTGTATTTGTTTTGATTCTTGCTTTAAAAAAAAACAAGGTGATAAATTTCATATTACTTTCAATATAGACTGGGAAAAAATTAAGAAAACCACGAATCATGTCTGCGAAATCATTTTTTTTTTCAATGCAGATTTCAAAACGTTTATTCTGCCTTGTCACCATAACTAAAACTAAGTAAATACATCACTTAATTTACAAAATTTGTTTGGTAATTATTTCAATAGATAATTTTATAAAACAAACAGTTCTCAACGGTTCATTATTATTTAAGAAATAGTTTATAATTCTTTATTCAATAACTTTAAGCCATACGGCTCATCAGGTTATATAAACAAATTTACATAATGAACGAGAGGTGAGAGTCTGTGGGGTGGAACCCCTAGTGTCCATCTGCCTGACTCCCATACTGGTACACCAACAGATATACAATATATTTCAAATTCTCCATTATTATATGAAAAATTATTATAGCATATAGTACATGTATACATATGAATTATATTATTCATTGTTTCTTGTAACAGATATACAATATGTTTCGAATTCTTAAATAAAAAATACTATTATTATAGTATATAATACATGAATACATATGGATTATATTATTCATTATTTCTTAATTTCATGGCATGGAGAATAAATTTCCCTAAACCAATTAAAACCCTAACAGGACAGTCAGGGTAACGACGTGGGGTTCGCTGAATTATCTATGTTTATGTAAATATTTAAAAAAATGAATTTCTAATAAAATTAGGTTCAAATTTATATGAATTTTATTTTTTCCGACTAGCCGATTAATGATTTTCTAACCGATTCCCATAGTTCCGAACGAGTAATCGGTTAACCGGTTAAAATCGCCTTTCCTAGTTAAAACACATTCCGATTGCACACACAAATACTCTGAAGTCGACATCAAATATATGCTTGAGTTTGTGATTGACAATATCTACGTGGTTTTGGAGACGAGTTATTTCAACATTGGAATATCCAAATTTTTATATTCATATGAAGCAGAATTTGTGCAAAATCTTATGCGTGAAAAGAAAAAAAGCACTTGCTGTGGCCTTCAACTAGACATTTAGACACATCTGCAACGTATTGTCAATTTTCAATGGTAATTTCTATTTACGATATATCCTGGTGAACTTGAGATAAAAGATACCATAGAGTCTGACACATCTGTTTCACACTTGGTTAATTTACTTGAAAAAGACGTCAATGGTAATCTAACAATCAAGTTCTATGATAAACGTTTCTTTTCTATCGTCAACTTCCATTGCTACAGCAATATACCTTCCCCAGATAGCATGACTATGTTGGGCCAACAATTGTTAAAGGTTAAATGGTTGGCGTTGGGGGAACAACGTTGGTCCAACATTGGACCAATGTTACCAAGTCAACCTTCTCGACCATGAGAGAATTCCTATGTTGGCCCAACGTTGGACAAACGTAAGCAACTTCCATTCACTTTAGTTTCCAAAGAAGGAAGGATCATGGCGTTGGCCCAACGTTGGACCAATGTTTATAATACACCCTTAAAGAAAGTGTATTTACAAGTTGGTAGTAATAGGTTGGCCCAACGTTGGTTCATTGCTTGTAATACACCCTTGAGGAAAGTGCCTTATCAAGTTTGTAGTAGTATGTTGGCCCAACGTTGGCACAATGTTTGTAATACATCCTTATAGAAAGTGCCTTATCAAGTTGGTAGTATTATGTTGGCCCAACGTTGGCCCATTGTTTGTAATACACCCTTAAAGAACGTGTCCTATCAAGTTGGTAGTAGTATGTTGGCCCAACGTTAACTCGTTGTTTGTAATGCACCCTAAAAGAAAGTGCCTTATCAAGTTGGTAGTAGTATGTTGGCCCAACGTTGGCCCATTGTTTGTAATACACCCTTAAAGTGCGTGTCCTATCAAGTTGGTAGTATTATGTTGGGCCAACATTGGCACAATGTTTGTAAATTGTAATACACACAAGTGTTATTTTGTGCAGGTCTTTCAAAGATGGGATATATATATTGGGCCAACGTTGGCCCAATTATTTTACTGCCAACTAATTGATGGTGTCAATTTTATAATTAGTTGCTAAGCTTTACGTTGGGACAACGTTGGCACATTCTGAAATAATTAAGAGGACTGTCTATGTCCATGCTTATCATTGGATGACTGCTTTTGTTTAGATATGATATTTTCAACATTTTAACTTTGCACTTAAGTGATCAAGCACCAAAGAGTGTTTTATTCTAGTTTTTGAATTGTGTATATGCTTATTTATTTGTAATAACCCAGATAGCAGAACACCGTTGGCCCAATCTTACATTATGGTTCTATTATCTATGTTGGGTTACCTTGATTTGGCCAACAATGGCCCAGCATGGAATATTGATAGCTGGTTATGAATAATAGTGCGCTAATGTTAGGCTAACTGTTGGCATTATATCATAAAACTATTATCATGAGAGAAAATATTTGTTTGGGGATTGGCATCGGCCCTACGTTGGCCCAATATACAATGAATCTGACTGAGCATCATTGGTAGACAACAACCGGGCTACTTGTAATGTCCGCGCCATTTTTAATCTGACACGAGCGTAATGAGACTGATACCTTGCATATCTGCATCCACTTTGTAAGTATTAATGATATGTTTGCCTCGGCTTAGCTGAATTAACGTTTAGTTTTTAAAAGATATCATGTACAAATCTGTGTAAATGAGACACGGGGAGGTGCTGTTGGGTCAACACTTTACAGATAGCATGCTAACATTGGGCCAACGTTGGGCCAATGTAATCGGTTACATCGAGCTAATGTTGGCAAATAGCATTGACCCATTTTAAGTTTACTCATTGGCCCAATGTTGGCCCGATATGTTTGGACAACGTTGGCCTAATGTAGAGTGTTATTTCTACAGACATTGGCCTAATGTTGCGCCAACATTGGCCCAATGAATGTGTCATTGTTGGCAAAAAAAACGTCAACAAGAACATTTGGCCTATGTTGGCAAATGACGTTAGCCGAGTGTCATTTTTCTCATTTGCCCAATGTTAGTCCGATACATTGGACCAACATTGGGCCAATGTGTATAAACATTTAATTGTTACAAATATATGTATATTAACAAATCTGATCATCTCTACAATCAGAAATTAATCTACCACCAATCCTACTTGAAAAATCAAGCTAGCTAAAATAAATTTAAAATTCTGATAATTTATAGAAACAAAATAAATTATCCGTGATTAAATTTTTTGTTTCTATACAAGAAAAATAAATGAAAGTATAAAAATGTGTTTTGATACAGTTAAAACAATAAATAATTTGCTCCTTACTTAAATTGAAATTTGTGTCTAGTAGAATACATTTCCGAAGTCTACCACTTAGCTTACTTATATATACACTTAACATCGAGTACATGATCAAACATTTTGAAAATGTCGAACTTGCTGAAGTTAAAACAAAATTTATTCAGTAATAAAAATAAATTGGGTTCTTTCATTTAAAATTTGTTCAGTGTAACGACAAATTTTCAATACATGTATTTTATATGGGGCAACATTGAATCAAAATTGTTGTGTTGATGATGATCAAACGTAGAAAGTTTATGCATAAATGCCTTCATCACGCAAGCTAATCACTTAATCACACCATGAAACAAAAAAGACGGTTATTACTTAATTGACAACTTACACATATAATGATATACTTGTGAATTTAATCGTATGTTTATTCTTTGCTGAGAAAAGTAACAAATATATTAAGTACCAAATATTACAATTTTAGTGCTACTGGAGATTCTAAAAAATACATTGAGAACCCAATCAAAGAATGGCTAAGGTATGCCAAGGACAGGGATGGGGGAGGAAGAAACAGACAGGGAAGAAAAGGGAGGAGGAGACTCGGGAAGAGGAAATGGAGACTTAGGAGAGGGATCGGATGGAAAGTGGCAGTGTCTAGCTTTTTTTCTGTAATATAGTGTGACATAGTTCTACCCTTTTTTGTGTCTGTTTGTCGGTTATAAACACGATGCAGATGCCAGAAACATTTTTTGTGTGTAAGTAAACAAAATGACGGGATTCATTTTAGTATTATTTTAAGAACAGGGGGGCTTTGTTTATTTTTTAGACGTGCTTATTGATACCTTTAATTTACTGAACTTGTGCATAATGTACATCAGAGAGGGAGTATACATTTATGTAACCCTCCATGTATCGTTTGAAGTGAGCATCAACTTTTTTTTCTTTATTAATGTTTTCTTCATGCACTGAGCAATAAAATTATAGTGTGTTATAATTTAATTTTATATTTTGATTTTTTCCCCTCAGTTTCTTAATTAATGTAGAACTACTTACAATGCAATACTTGTTGATGGCAATTCTATGAGATATTGAGAATATGTATTAAACTATTAATCTAGCATATATAGCATATATAGATAGTTTTCAAGGGCTTTTACCATTAAACTGTACTACAAAACTAGTATAAGCTTATTGCATATATTTCTTTGTCAATTTTGAGGACAAATGGCCAACCAGTGAAGAGCAAATGAGTTGTCATGCTGGAGAGCCAATAAGATACATACCAACGTCGGCCCAAAAATGATGTTTTCCTAATATTGAAAGAATATGTGGGCCCAACAATGGCTCAATAATATCTATTCGTTGGTCCAACAACGAGCCAACAAGTTGGTCTGATTAAGGGCCGATGAGCAAATTACCGTTGGTCCAACATTAATTGCTTACAATGGCCCAACTGTACAAAAATGATGTTTGCCCAACATTGAAAAAATACATTGGCCCAACAGAGGCCCAATATTAACTGTTACATTGGCCCAACAATAAGCCAACAAGTTGGTTTAATTAAGGGCCGATGAGCAAATTACCGTTGGCCCAACATTTGTTGCTTACAATGGCCCAATTGTAAAAACATGACGTTTGCCCAATATTGAAATAATACATTGGCCCAACAGTGGCCCAATATTAACTGTTACATTGGCCCAACAATAAGCCAACAAGTTGGTTTGATTAAGGGCCGATGAGCAAATTACCGATGGCCCAATGTTGAATTCAAACAGTGGCCCAACATAAGGAGCGTTGTTGGCCCAACAAAAGTCCAATAACATCCTGCTATGTGGGTCATTACCTGCATACGGAGTATATAACCGGTATATATCTTAGTTGATTCGATACGCAAGAGCATACTCTACGTATGAACAATTTATAAAACAAGGTAAATTACTGACAAGCAATTAAGTTGATAAAACAAGAATATCGGCAGTCTTGTTTAAAGCCAGCCATCATTTCGCGGTCGATACAATAACCTTGTCAGCAAATACAATTTATCATTGAGTCAAATACTGACTGACGTTTTTTATTCTAATATTTACTCCATTATGTCATGACTTGTCACTGAATTGACGACGGATTTTTCCGTTATTTTTAAATAATGACCAGGAGCACACAACAGTTGTGACCGGACAGCAGGCCTAGGGGATATTCACTAACCCTAATCCCACCTCTGATGTTTCGGAGGTCCGTGTTTGCTCTGCTCCTATTTTGTATTGTTTAATGGAATTTGATATTGAATAATGTTCGTCATCTCCATATCATAACTTCTTCTATCTGTTAATCAATGATATACATGCATTTATACACCGTAAAAGTTTTAACTTTACACCTCTAATAGATTTGGAGCTATTGTAAATACTAATTTCTAAACATCTTGACCTTTGACAAAACGTTAACAAATTGAATACACTCGTAAAAAGTACGTTTTTTATACTAGTATTTACATTTGCTGTGTTTTTCTTCAAAGGCAACAGTGAAATTGATTTGAATGCTAATTTCGTGTATTCTCACGGCAGTCACGCGTAGAAATATACACAGAAACATTCGCTAATTTTTTTTTCATTAATACACAACAAAATTGCTTCTTTTCTTAAGTTTTAAGGATAAAATTAAAATGCTGACTGCACTTTATGCTATATTTTGGGTCTTATTCGGTCACTTCTGTTGCTCTTAAATCTTACCCAAATTTCACTTTTTATACATTTACCCCAAAAGCTACAGAAGAAAAAGAAATTGTACGACCCCGGCTTAGAAATCAGATTCGTACATCGAAAATACATAAATTTATTTGGGATGCTCACTATTCCATGACACCTGATCCCACCTCTGATGTTTTGGGGGTCCGTGTTTGCTCTTCTCTTATTTTATATTGTTTTATGGACTTTGAAACTGAATATTGTTTGTTGTCTCCATATCCTTCTTGTAATTTACTGAAGCTGTAGATTTGATGTTGATCATTCTTGAAAAAAAAGAAAGATATGTCTGTTGTGAAAGTTTATTTTGATACCCTTAAGTACAGTCATCCTTTGTGAAAGTGTAAGGATGTATCAATCAAACGCGTCTAGAAATTCAAAATTTTAATACAAATAACTTCCAAAGGAAAAAAATAGATTTTTATTACTGAGTATGTTTTCTTATGAATTGCTCGAACAAGATATGTCATGAAATTATACAGAAAATTTGAGCAAAACCTCAAATCTGTGTCTAAGCACCTTTAACTGTTTGGTACATTTATTGACTTTTTCCTGTATAAAAAATCAGTTGACGAAGAGACAGGAATCCATAGAAGGTACCAATACACAGTATTTAATAGATTATAAATCATGACTCAAATAATTCAAATGAACCACCATAATGAACCACCATAAACGGACTATTCTAGTGGTAAAACGTTCTCATATATATTTTGTCTAAAGTTTCCAGATATTCAAAGAGAGTTTCCTCTCTTTCTTTATAAATCTATTTAGTTTAGTAACAACGTTTTAAAGTGCTAAGTTCCTTAAAATGTGATACATGGATTTTTAATATTGCACACCAGTCTTCCCTAAAATTGTCCAGTTATAAAACTGTACCTTTCCTTAATTCTTTTATTGACCAACTATCAAATGGCTTCCTTGCGATATCATACACTACATACATGTAACATATACTAACCGATACTGAAATACCCTTACTACAGCATACCCATACTAAGTGAATTGCTTGTATTCTTTTTCTAATTTTTTATAATCAAACATAATAGTTAAAACAATCCTTCCTTATCTTGACCCTAGTCCTGTCCAAACTCTATGTGGATATCTTCTCTAAAGCTATCTTATCTAAGATATCCCTAACATTTACTTAAATACAGGTAAGTGGACATAACCATGGCCATCTAATTTTCCCTAACATCGGTCAAATATAAGTCACAATGTTTTCCATAATATGCTGCTATTAAATTATCCCGGACCTCAACCCTTAAAGTGGCCTTGAATATAATATCTTTTACATACATCTACATTTCAGATATGAAGGTGTATGTTTAAAATTATAGTTTGACCATAAGAAGGTTCAATCTCCTTCAGAATTGAGATAAGGCTGCAAATATTTAAATTTAGTAAATTATAAAGATAAGACATAGTAATTATATGTTAAGATGTGCATGGTCCAAAATGAAGACCATGAATTCAAGGGTCAAGGGGATTTGTTTTGATGTACGATATGGAGATAACAAACAGTACTCAAGATCAGAAGTCGATAATACATTCATACATAATACAATACAAAAATTGGAGTGGAGAAAAACACGAGCCTCTGGAACTTCACAAGTGAGGTCAGGTACTATGGAGAAGAAGGATATGGAAATAACGAACAGTATTCAATCTCAACGTCCATTAAACAATATACAAAATAAGAGCAGAGCAAACACGGACCTCCGAAACATCAATGTTGGGATCAGGTGCCATGGAGGAGTGAGCATCCCCTGCCGACTGGTCACACCCGCTGTGCACTTGTTTTTATGCATGATTGGGAAATAAGGGAAATTAAATCAGTCGTCAATTCAGTGTGTAAATAGTGGACTAACAATAACTATTTAAAAAAACGTCAATTTGCATTGACCGTAGAACTTACGAAATGATTAAACTAAACCACAGGCCTTTAGATAGCTTTAAAAAATTGTGTGTGTATTTTTTTTTTTCAACAACTCAATTTTTTTCTAAGCGGTCTAAAGGCCTGTGCTATAAACGAGACTTCTGAAATTCATGTTTCAGACATTGTTCATACGTAAAGCATGTTCTTGCGTATCGAATCAGCTGAGAGATATAGACCCCGTATGCAGGTGATGAAGGTATATTGCTGCATAAGTAAGGGAAGTTAACTAAGTTAAGTTTATCATAAAGCTTGGTTTGTTAGATTACCATTTACGTCTTTTGCAAATACAAAATCTTAATATAAAACAGATGAAACATATGGAGATAACAAACAGTATTCAAACTCACATGTCTATAACCCCTGTGGGGATCCGGGTTAGAATAGATCCTCAGTACCCCCTTGCTTGTCGTACAAGGGGCGGTCCTTCGGATGAGACCGAATAAACCGAGGCCCCGTGTCACAGCAGGTGTGGCAAATGATCCCTCCCTGCTCAAAGGCCGTAAGTGTCGAGCATAGGCCTAAATTTGCAGCCCTTCACCGGCAATGGTGACGTCTCCATATCAGTGAAATATTCTGGAGAGGAACGTTTGTGGCAACGCACTTTGAAAAAATTTTTCAAAGTGCGTTAAAATTGGGACAAAATCAACGCACTTTGAAAAAATTTTTCAAAGTGCGTTAAATTTGGGACCAACTCAACGCACTTTGAAAAAATTTTTCAAAGTGCGTTAAGAGTCTTCATCATTATATTTTACCATGGAGACACTTAACGCACTTTGAAAAAAATCATATTTTTGTAATGGAAAGATTTTATTTGTTATTTATCTCTCAAAAACTTATGAATTGATAAACGCCCGTCGAAAAAAGGAGAAGACAGGTATAAGATCCCTCAGTCCAAATCTTTATCTTTTGAATACATAGGTGTTGGTAACAAACGGGGGAGGGGAGCAATAAATGCAAAAGGGGAAGCTGCATTTTCAATGCTTATACGATGTATATATCTTTCCAGAATAAGTGGGGGGCTAAGCCCCTCCTCCCCTGGCCTATTGCCCGGTTTCGATGTCTATGCTATACTCAAAATATTTATATAATTATGTATTTACCTATCTAGTATGAGGTTGAAAACTTTCAATATTAAATGAGTTAATTAATACAGGTGAAAACTAGAAATATTGAAGTACAGTACTAGTAAAACGTTTGAGAGAGAAAGAATCTTCATTTTTTTTAACAATCAAATTGCCCCCTTTCTATCATGATAAATGCTAAGTTGCTTTAAACTGTCCTCTGTTATAGTGCCCCCTTTACAGCTTTACATATGCTTATCAAAGACTAGAATTTAAAGAAAAGAAAGAAACGAATTAGTGATCTTAAACAATCGTCACTCTTTATTTCAAGTCACTTTCCCTTTTATTTTATCAAAACCTCAAATATTTAAAACGTCAACTTCTCAGGTCCTGAGGTGACTTGATCATAAAAAAATCATCCATCGAGGATCTGTTATTTATCATACCAATTATTTGTAAAAATATTGATCAATCTACATTTTTTTTCAAAGTGCGTCAATATGGTCGATATCAACGCACTTTGAAAAAAAAATAATTTTTTCAAAGTGCGTTTTAGCTTGGTCCCAAATTTAACGCACTTTGAAAAATTTTTTCAAAGTGCGTTGTAACAAACGTTAAACAGTATACAATCAATCAATCACACGTCCATAAAACAATAAATAGGAGCAGAGCCAACACGGATCCCAAAGCATCAGAAGTTGGATTAGGTGCCATGGAGGAGTGAGCAGCCCCTACCGTTATTTCCCGACAATGACAAGGAGCACACGGCGTGTATGACCGGTTGTTAGGGGATGAATACTCCAATACTCTCCTGATCCCACCTCTGATGTTTTAGGGGCCCGTGTTTGCTCTGCTCCTATTTTGTATTGTTTTATGGACTTTTGATCTTGAATACTGTTCGTTTTCTATATATATGTATTTCAACCCAAAACCAATTTAATGAAAATCGAAAAGAATATAAATGGACAACATAGGCTGCTCTGAAATAAATCGGCCTTGGGTGTAAATCATGCACATGCATCTTGTGGAAAACTTATGAAAATTGCAATTAAAAGAGCGGTGAATTATTTTGTTTTATGAAGAACATGTTCTCTTTTAAGAAATTAAAAAATGGGTTTAAAAAAGTGATGACTACATTTTTCAAAGATAGAGTGCGTGTTAATTTGGTTTGTTGGTTTCTATTATAGATTTTGTACCAGTGAGTCACTAATCAGATGCATTTAATTAAATACCAGTACTAGTAATCAACAGCTCAATTAATAACGAAAGGAATATTTGAGTCAATAATTTCCTTTTTTCGTTAAATTTCGGATCACTTAAATTCAGAATGAAGAGTTAATATGATCAGCCGGCTAGCCACCGACATGGTTTCCTTTATTATTACATGAATCACTGCACCTTACTAGCTATTTTCCATGTCTTATGAAATATACGGAATGTTCTACAAGCGCAAAATTTCATTCAAACAACAAAAATCAGTAGAAGAGTAAACAAAGATTTCTAAAACATCTGAGTTTGCATCGGGTATCATAGGGGAGTGAGCACCCCATGTCGACCAGTCATACAGTCTTGCCCGGCTTGTGCTTCCCGTCATAATCAGGAAATACCGGGTAATAGGAAAATTCATCTTCTATTTAGTGTGATAGATTGTTTTTGCTGACAGAATTATCGTATCGACCACAGAACTTACGAATAAATGCCTTTTCACCAGATTGTTGATGTTCTTGTTTCATCAACGTGTTTGTCTATAAATAACCTCGTTTTAGAAATTGTTTATAAGAGGAGCATGCTCTGACGTATTGAATCAATTGGGAGATACAAATCTATTATGCAGGTACTAAGAGTATATTGCTGCATAAGCAAGGAAAGTTGACAATTGTAAAGTTAAAGTTTTTTATAAAGTTTTTAGTGTGCGATAACCATAAACGTCTTAAAGTTTTTCTAGTGAAATATGCAAATAGGAAATAGAAGTGTCATATTTTAAGTTCAAAGGGATACCGGAGTACAGTATATTGAAAAAGGAATTCCTACAATGTCACATCCCTTTAGTTACTCTGGGTGTATATTAGGTTTTTATACGTCATACTGAGGATTTTGTGCTCATTAATTTTCTGTATATTTAGAAAAAAGTTAAGTGTCTTAAAATTCATAGGTATTTTTCTTATTGTTAAGGTAAAAGACTGGTTTTTAAAGATAAAGTTTAGGATATATACGTCATACAGTGTATTTATATGTCTGTGGTCTTCTCCACATACAGGCAAAAAGTTAGCTAATATTGTGAAAATCGAAAAAATTATATAAATTCTTTATGTCTGTGTCATTTGCCTTGGCACCAAGTCTTGTGGGTTTTTTCTTCTCTGTAATAAGATAACCATCTCAATTTCTGAATCTAGAGACAAACGAGCCTGATTAATCGGCTATGAATACATTACTCAATAAAATATTCTCCACTCAGAGAAGATAACTTTGGATTAATCCAATATGATTCCGTTTTTAAGCAATAAAATATTCACCACTTCACCACATAAAGAATGGTTGCCGGATTTTATGTCTAAATAGAGAGCTGAATTCCAATTTTTTGGCATTAAAAACACATCGAAAACCATCCAAGTAAATTAGATATGGAAACGTGAAATGCATACTCCGTCTTTGATGACTTTTTCGTTTCTGTTTTCTTTTTTTATCGTGTCGTTTACGCGTGTCATCGAGAACAATGACTGAGACTTGGGGGGAGTAATTAATTTATTCATGAAATATTTTTGTTCTTCAACAAACAGATATAGGACTCGGTAGCCCACTAAAATTACATTTTTTATATATCAATTGTACGTTACTCCAAATATCTTCTCTTGTTTTATTTAATTTTTTTTTTGGCATTTTATTTTTGTTTTACGGTGGTACATGTGTATATATAATATTTGGCCAGTCTGAGTGCGTATTGTATTTATTATCATCACTTTGACCTGAGCTCCAAATAAAGCTATTACAAATTTATGCAATTTATCTGAGGAAAAATGCAATCTGATTTTAAAAAATAACCCCATTCCCCACTCCCAAACCCATGGCATATAAAGAAAATTACTCCATGTTGAAATGTTGAAGTTTTTTTGCTCTTCTTCTATTTTTTTTAGCCTTATCCTATTTTGAATTTCAATAATCCCGTATTTTACTTAATTTGTTTTTATTGATAAAACATTTCAAAAGGTAATTGTTAAAAAAATATTTAAAGATAAATCGGACAAAAGAAAAAAAAAAAGAAATAATATTAAAAGATTTATAAGAGTGAAGTCATTCTTATTAAATTTCAATTTCAAGTTTGACTTACAGACTTGAAGTGCAGTTTATTTTTTCAACCAAAGCTTCTTTTTAATTGGTTTTAAAGACTCGCGTGACATGAGATTTCGTACCATCTACATACAATCACTGTCTGTCAGCCATATTCTACACTGTCTTTATCCGGAAGTTAAACTGTAATTTCCGAAATAGAATAAGGGTGTCCACCCTTAATTAGGAAAGCAGAGCAATAGGGAATATGAAATTAAAATCAAAATTTGATCTGTATTGGCGACCTCGATACTAGTTTAAATGATAAAATCTGTAAATGTTTGCTTAACGTGAATGATATTATTTGTCTGAATACAAAATACACGACCCTAAAAGAAACAAGCAAATTCAGAGAATTTGTGTCCCCCGCTTAGGGAAAAAGTCGGCTCCCCCTGGCTGAATTTGTAGAATTATTAAATGTATACATGTATACTGAAGCAAATAAAATACATGTATGTCAATATGCATATAAAGATTTGATTGCTTATTCTTTATTATGTGTATAGAGGATTTTTTTATATGGAATGTTTATCACACTGTAATGATGATTTTATAACCTCATAAATTTTTCATTTCACATGCTGAATACTATCATTTAGTAAAAAAAAAAAGTATTTAAAAAAAAGAAAAAAAAAAGAAAGGATCGACCGAGTGTCCTCTCACATTTGAAGCGAGAGACATAACCACTAGACCACGGAATCGCTTTACGCGCTGCGAAGTATATGCAGAATTGAAGTCACATACATGTACATATTCATGTTTTCATGTTCAATTCTCAAAATTTTACACAATCCATGGTGTTTGATTTATTTAGCCTTTATTAAACAGTTCTAATAGATGTAATAAGAACATAATGTCCGCCGAGAACCTGTTTTATACGCAATAACTCTCCTCATACCCCTGCGCTAAAAATAGCGACATGTAATACTATAAATACTAATAAAAGAAACGGGGCGGGGCACTTTGAGAGGAGCGAGAGACGTCCTAGGAGTTTTGGTATAAAATTACATTGCATAAGCTCAAAATCTTCTTGAAATATCGCCCGGAAATGATAGTTTTACATACAGACAGAATGTATAAATTTACGACCTTGAACTTTGACCTTTTGACCTCAAAATCAATAGGGGTCTTCATTAGGCCACAGGGAGTTGTTATATAAAATTTCATCGCAATAGCTCAAATGGTTCTCGAGATATCGTGTGGAAACGAAAGTGTTTTAACAGACAGAATTTGCTTATTTATGACCTTGACCTTTGACCTTTTGACCTCAAAATCAATAGGGGTCTTCTTTAGTCCATAGGGAGTTGCTATGCTAAATTTCATTGCAAAAGCTCAAAGGGTTCTCGAGATATCGTGTGGAAACGAAAGCGTTACAGACAGACAGAAAGACGGACGGACGGACGGACAGACGGACGGACGGACGGACAAACCCAAATTAATATCCCCACTTTTCAAGCGGGGGACAAAAACCGATGACGCAGATTCACAATTTGCTCTAATTAGATTTTTTGTTTACGAGTCCTTGTCATACTGAAAACCAGACAAAAAAGTACATATTTGGATGAACGATCCTTTCAAGTTGTTTAGAGATATCATCAAATATATACATATATTAATAGAGAAAAAAGAATTTAAAAGACATCAGATTTAAAATGAATCTATTTTTTATTACTTGGTTCAGCTTTTAAACAAGCCCAACATTTACTGACTCTTTTGAAATGGTTCCCGATCCCGATTTTTTTTTTTGTTGTTTTTTGTTTTTTGTTTTTTTGTTTTGTTTTTTGTTTCTTTTTTTTTTTTTATTTTTTTGTTGTTGTTGTTGTTGATGTTGTTGTTTTTTATTTGTTTGTTTGCTTTTTATTTTTGCATGTCAGTCATCATTAGAAATTAATGCATCCAATCTTTCAATGACTCAATATTTGCGACAGACATTTTTATGTTGATGGATTTGGGAGAAATCTGAGATTCAAGCGAATGTTTCCTCAGATATCTGGTAACTGTGCAGCAGTTTTTACTTGGTGACGTCATTGTAATCATTGTAATATTCGAAATGGAAATCTTGACATTGTTTTCTCATGGAATTCATAACCCTGCAAAGTCTTTTGTTGCGATATTTCCGAATATTATAATTGTAATGAAATGCACATTGTTTTTCATTTGTAAAACACGACAAACGTCATATAGTTAATTAACAAAGCTACACGTATAACTACAGTAAGATTGTTAAGTTAATCCCTATAATTTATTGAGAACCAAACAATCTTCATTAAAAGGGTTTTTTTAATGGAACTTTATATAAACTAGCTGCAGTATTGTAGCTCTCTGCTTGAGAAAATTTGGACAGATAAACCAGAGAGCTTCAGTTCTGCCGCAGAGTTCTGTATACTGTCTAGTTTTCTGTAACCATGCTTGTTTCTTTTGCAGTCTCTTCTGAAGAACAATAGTCTATCCCGGTCTTAAACAGTAATTATGCAAATCAAAACTTTAACGAAGAACTCTTTAGGACGGATTGAGATTTCCAGTGTGGTGCTCGGCGCTGAAGATTGAATCTAGATTAAGACGAGATTCCCATTCAAACACTCGGAAACCTTACAAACTTAAGGACCTGTCAAACACAGGCCCTTGTCGACACGTCATCGGGGTAACCTGTCTCTTCCATTCTTATTATAAGATTGTTCAAACAATGCATATTGAGACGCATAATGAAGGACCATTATATCGGCTTTTGTCAACCATTGCTTATCCTTATAACCGGAGAATTGTGGATTCAGCTGCGAAGGCAGCAAGACATACCGGAAGTTTGAGAATTATTGTAAACAGACGAACCGGGCAGGGTAAACAGAGTGGACACACTTACAGTTGTCAGTGATGGCTAGAGAAATATCAGATTAATTTACAGAACTCAGTACCCACATAAGATGTAATAGCTGACTCAATGGCCAGAGAAATATCAAATTTTACAGTGCTCAGTATCCACAGAAGAAGTAATAGCTGACTCAATGGCCAAAGAAATATAAGATTTTACAGTGCTCAGTACCCACACAAGATGTAATACATGTATAGCTTTTCCAAACTTTGACCCTTTTCATTATCGTATCCTGCAATGGGCATCCCTTATTCGTCCACAGTAGTGCATGTTAAAGCATTTTAAATGCAATAAATACATATATATTCATATATACGTCTACTAATGATAAAAAAACATCTTACTAAGCCCTTTCACTTTGTTCTCAGAGAAAGGTTATTGAGCAAACATATATGTACGTATTTATTTCTTTTTATGGGTGGTCCATCTCTGGACAATAGTACAACACTGGAATAGTAAATGGTTCAAACATAAAACATAAATCTATTTTATTTGTTTAAGAAATACTACAAACAGAGCTAATTGTCGGGATCAAAAGGGAGGAATTATCCCATTTTACTCATTATATAGACATTACTTTTGAAACTTTACAAGAAAAGTGACCATTAAACTCAGTTTGATTTGGAAATCGAGCGCTTCGATCTCTTGTCCAGATCTTTTTATCGGTCATTTGAGTCCTTGGTCTTTTGTGTATTGGTCAACACAGTCCTAACACTGGCCGACTGATATTATACAAACGTGAGTTAATGCGACCAGTGTAAATAGACATCAAAGAGTCGCCGCCACGAGCCGATACAACCCCGAGTACAGTGAACAAACCCGGGTATATAATGGAATCTTTAATCTGCGGCTTGATAGCGAGGAAATAAGTTATATACACAATATTTCAAGAGTTCTAATGTGTATATTTATATGTTTATGTTGAAACAATAAGATCAAAAGCTGGCTTTGTGCGGGGTTTTTCTGAGCAGATTTTACTACTTATGGTCAAGACAAATATTTTATCACAGATAAATCTAACAGATTTCAACAGTAACTTGTAGGCTTTTACATAGATCGCCTTTTATTTTCATCCTTGCTAAGTGCGTTTATTAAGTGCATGTTTAAAAGCCCAAAGTAACAGAGAGACTTGGTACTTCAAATCAATCGCTTCGTGTTTAAAATAAACGAAGAAAAACATTTTAATGTAGAAAGTGTCGATGTAAGCCTCCTCTGGTGATCTCACATAGAAATACATTAATAAGCCCTGATGAATGTTTACATTTAATCAATAGAGCAGTTTCTATAAATTGTTCCCTGAAGAATAAGTAAGGCTCGAATTTGGAGATAAAGAGACCTATTTATTTCATATTATAGGATGGTGAGAACTCTTGTTCTACAAGATCAGCGTGTTCTGTAGTGTCTTTGTGATGGAGAAAGATGGCAAAGTAAAGACGATGCTGAAAATCTAAAATTACTTTGAACATCATCAACAAATAGAGATGTTTTTTAAAAAAGATTTAGATGGATACTTATTTTAGCTTATTTTGGCGTTTTGGTGGTAAGGCCATTCCAAGTTTTTTCTCTGTTTAGCGTCCACCAATCTTTCAAAAACCTACCTACCTATTCGCAAAAAACACACAAGCCAAAACATAAAACACAGGATTAAAAGTCATAAAAATGACGCACTTCAAATGATTTGATCTACCTAAACTGCTTTAAAAGAAGAAATATCTATTCTTAAGCAAAAACAAGGGATTAAATACTTAAAATACACCCAATATAACTTACTGTATAGAATTATTTGGAGAAATTGACAAAATAAAAAAATCGATTAAATTAATCAATTTCAGGACTCCTGATGTTGTGTATTTTCTTATATGGGGTGTCAAAAACCAAGGCGCACGCGGACGCTAAACATAGAAAAAAAAACTTGGAATGGCCTAACCCGCTAAAATTATAACCGTAATATATTCTGTATATACTCTGAACCCTCTGTCCGGTAAAATTATTTCCATACCTTTGATAAAGTAGAACGCCAAACTATTCACCAGCTGAGAAAACCCGACATTCGGTAGCATTACTTATTCTCTTTTTCAAGGCATTTGTTTTTAAACATAAATTTCAAAAAGACATTAAGTATGGGCCTTGATCACTTATATGATAAAAAATAAGACGTACATCGATTAGGAGTTTTTTTTTTTTTTTAGGTAAAATGGTTATTTTTATGCAACATAGAAAACTTAAAAATGAAGACGATTTTGCAATAAAATACAATATAGATATAAATTGGGAATTCTGTATATTTGATATATTTGGTATAATGTTCATCGCTCATTGCCTTGTCCTTTGCCATTGGGAAATACTAAGTACCTGCATCGCTCCTGTACTTGTGTAAGAAAAAGTTCTCTTCTATTTTGGTGTGTATTGCCCTTTGATCTTTAAAAAGTCATTCCGTTAATACTCCATGTCAAAATGCGATAATACTTAAGTTCCTAATCTGTATAATTTGATTATCGATTTAATTACCGGTAAATCGGCGGCTCCTTTAATGAAATCTCTCAGGTGTTAATCCGTGTAAAGATTCTAATCAAAGAAATATGTCAATTCTTATAAATATGTACTATGTAAGTATTTCTTACTGGTGTTATAGACAAATTGGGCACCGATCCCTTATGACTAACAAAGAAAATGGAAATTCCTGTCCCGGGAGGTTAAACACAGACAAACACACACGGGGTACCAAAGACGACATCTTAGTTCTCCTTTGACTTCTCAAAGTAAATGTCACGAACTGGGAATTTTTCGAAAGTTTAAAAAAAGTATTTAGAGATTTCTCTAAAAATTGACGATATTAATCATAATTATCATGTGTAACACACATTGACATTTAACATACATATTTCCCGATCATGACAAGGAGCACAAGGTGGTTGTGAGCGGTTGGCAGGGAGATGCTCACTCCTCCATGGCACCTGATCCCACCTCTGATGTTTTGAAGGTCCGTGTTTGCTCTGCTGTTAGTTTGAATTGTTTGTGGACTTTTGAATACTGTTCCTTATCTCCATATATTTTAAAATTTAAAACTTAAAGTATTTTGTTATCCTTCTTTGAAAATATAATACATTGTGCAGTAAAAGTTTAAATATATGCTTACACATGTAAAACACAGTAAGATTTAAACATATAAAAATATTTAGAGATTTCTATTAAAATGACGATATTAATCATAATGCAAGTGTAACATAGATTGATATTTAACATATGTATATTTCCCTATCATGACAAGGAGCACACGTAGGGTGTAACTAATCGGAATGGTAGGAGATGCCATCTCCTCCATGGCACCTGATCCCACCTCTGATGTTTTTTAGGTCCGTGTTTGCTCTGCTCCTATTTTGTATTGTTTTATGGAAAACATAACTGTTATCTCCATATATTTCATACAAAACTTCAAATATTTTGTTATTCTTCTTTGAAAATAAAATAAATTATGCCTTAAAAGTTTAATCATATATATATATGCTATACATGTAAAATACAGTATGGTTAATTGCGTAATAAAATATGTTTTACAACTACTGCTATAAGTACCAGTATAGCATACATATAAAACCATATGAAAGAAATTTATTGTACTTAAAGTCTTTGAATATATAGGCGTTAAATTATAGATAAACTACGCTTTGATAAATAAACTATTAGTGTAATTAATAATGAAAAAAAGTTAACAGTGCATTAATGTCTGGGGAGATGAAACCTCTATCTTTGCAGGAAAATGGGAGTTGGAGTTGTTTTTTTTTTTTTTTGTTAATAAAAATTATTCTGGATATGGGCCGTGTCATTCAGAAATATAACACTCAAAACTACTATAGTATGTCTAGTGCATGATCATTTGCCTACAAGAGAGAACTACTGGACACACATCATGATATGTAAAATCTGACGAGGTGTGAAACGTTTGGTTAATTAGCATTGCATATGCAAAATGTGTTTCTTGTGGTCATAAAATAATTAGAAAATGCACTTTGGCAAATCAATAATTAGATAAAAGCTCAAAGGTTCCGTGTAGACGTCTACGATTATTTGTTAATGGATGCACACTGGATTTCTCACCCTTCCCAGCAATACTGCACACGTCATAACCACATACATATACTCGGACAGGGGAGTTAATAAATGAAATTAATGAAGCCCGGAGATTTATATGTCGGCTTTCTTCTCCATGTCTTTGCTTTTCTCGTCAGTTTGCTGAACTGGTCGGGTTTTTTTTTGGCTCTCTCTCTCTCTCTCTCTCTCTCGTATGGTACTGTACCTCTGACATACGGACGGGGTGACTACATTTAAATTATTAACGACAGCCCGCC
>NW_026937750.1:0-45000 GCF_032062105.1 Saccostrea cuccullata
CCTTAATCGCATTCTTTTAAATGACATGACCAACGAGCCCATGGGGATATAAAACACTGGCGGATTCAAGGGGGCGTGGGGCGCACGCCCGCCCCCTAAAGTTTTCAAAGTATTAATAATGCCGTACCTTGGTACATAACTAACCAATACATGTATCATTATTATTGTGCCTGGTTAATACACGAAAACACAGGACCTTTCGGAGGCTTCGCCCTCTGGGCCCCCACCATTAAAGGTATAAAATGACTAGTATCAATAATGCCGTACTTTGGAGTGTACATAACTAACCGATACTACTATAATTGTGCCTGGTTTTACTCTTGAAATACACGAAAATTCAGGAGTTTCCGGGGGCTTTGTCCCCTGAACCCCCAACGGGCTTCGCACTGGACCCACTGGGGGCCTTAAGGTTGCCCCCAGGCCCATCTCTGAACAAAATTATCCACTCCCCCCCCCCCCCCCCCAATCACAAATCCTGTACATGTATCCGCCCATGTAAAGGGGAAACTGAAGTACACGTACACAGTATATATAAAACCGTTTAAATTACAGTTCAGGACTTTTTAAGGTTAATAAAATATACATGTAACATGGCACATGGACACGGTTCTGACGAAATACGGCGAAGAACATCAATCTTACTTTTACATAGTTTATCCAAAGATAGAACGCTTACATGCTTTTAAATAGAGGGTAAGTAATAATATCTAATTGCTATCAGGTATAAAATTAGGCATTAATTACAAATTGTCTGAAGAAAAGTCCCAATTTGCCAACACTGAATATACAGCTGTTTTAAGAATGTTTTAAGATTTTGGCTTCATTTAAAAAATATAAGAGCAGTGATTTTGTGAATTTTATGTCATTGATGTAATTTAAAATTGCATAAAAATGAATGCAAGTTCTTAAATTTTATTTAAAATTTTAAAAAGAAAAGTGTAGGAATGCAAGGAAATACTCGCAATGATTCTTTGTGATCTTTTTACTAATGCCTGTAGTTTCTTAGGTACATAATTTTTTTTATCGGTTTTTGATTTCGTTGCCGTGGTTACTGATAATAGAAATTTCTGAGCTTTGGTCTGATTTCAAAATAACTTGGCTTACAAGTAGACTACACTAAGATACACAATTCTGTATATCGGTTTTTGACTTCGATGAACATTATTGCCTTGGTTACTAAAAATAGAAATTTCTGTGAAATTCTCTCAAAATGCTACTCCAAATTCAGTTTTTGTCTGATTATAATATAATGTGGTATGCAAGTAGACTACACTAAGAACATAAAGAGACTTAATCAAGGATCATTATTCTATTTATTGCTGTTGTAAAGTTCCAATTCCCAACTGCCTAAGTACTTTTCTCTTCCTTTGCTATAAGTACAAACCAGTAGAGCTTCAGCCTCGACAGGGACTTCTGGTTGTAAAGAAAAATAATCAAGTAAAACTCTCATTCAATGAGCTGCACCCTTATATTTCAACCCCTCAGCGGGGCCCTTGCTGACTGGTCAGTTTTCTAGTTTTTTATTAGTTACCTGAGTCACAAAGTTGACCTATTGCTATATCAAATTAATAACAGATCTTTAGAAATTATTTTTCATGTTCGATGCCATTGAAGCCTTTCAGGCTTTTGATTAAAAAAGGAAATTCCCATTTTTTTGAAAATGCCTTCTTGAAACAGAATATTTTTGATATATGCAGAGAGAGAGAGAGAGGGATTTTTTTTTTGAAAACTGCCATTTCCTATTTTAGTTTCAAAGGGGCGTATTTCTGAAAAACACAAAATTTGAATAAAATTTGTTTTCCATATGAAAAATAAAAAATCGTGTACGAAATGGTTCAGTGGATATGATGTTGGACTTTCAACAAATACTTTTACCTGAGAATGGGTTCGAATACTTGTCTGGGTCATTTTTGCATATTTCTTTTCTTCATTTTATTTTCACATGTAATGGAAGTACAATGAAGTAGCTATTTTAAGAGAGCGAGAGAGAGAAAATTTCAAGTTAATGAGTAATTTATTATACACGTGCAGATTTTAATTTGTTTTCCTTGAAACTGTAACATAGAACTACATGTAATGACATTATGCTTAATTTGGTTTTCTCTTGGAAAATACCGTATAAGCAGAATTTTGGCATAATTGGCGAGGGTACCAAGATCGCTAAATTTAAATATCGCTTAAAATAAATTGCGCTTTATTTGTAATAGCTTCTTTAGTGAGCTTTTTAAAATCGTTAAAATTGCATCTCGCTAATAAAATACCAATTTTTAAGAACATATCGCTAAATTTGCGTCTCGCTAAAATTTCCACTTATACGGTAAAGTATTGTTTTAAATAATATATTTTGTGCGTGTACATGGTTTACCTTGAGAACCCTTTTCTTAACAAAAGGCAAACTTGGCGCACTGGTAACAATCAAGGGAAGTTCAAGGGAAAAATAGGTGATAAAATTACATGGTCAAGTGACAAGCTGGGTGTCTGTTTATATTTTGATAACTCAATTCCTCTTGCTTAATAGCTCTTAAACAATCCGTTGAGTTGATAAACCCTTTTGTTTATATAGTCACAAGGTTAAAGATAAAATTACATGGTCAAGTGAACCGGCGCCATTACGAAAACTGGGTTTATAACCGTCTGTAGATGAAATCACAATTTATCAATATATTATTGAAATTAACTCAATTCCTCAGAACTTGCGATTTTAATGAAAACAAGCTCAGATAAAATGTTTATCGGATTATATTATTTCATAAACGAAACATAAAAACGATGTTGTACTAAAGGTTTTGTACTATTGATAATATGTAAACCCTTTTGTTTATATAGTCACAAGGTTAAAGACGACGTAATAATTAAAAGAATTTACGCTTGAACATAAAAAATGAATAATGTTGTTCATATACAGGTTGTTATTCAATGTTTCTGTTATCCAAACGTAATATAATTCTACTTTTAAAAAACATGTGTCTAGCAATTTCTACGTATGAACCGATTTCTAACCGAGATAGTATTGTTTATATTTTAATGAATAGTAAATTCATTTTAAATGATTTTATGTTGATAAAGGGGATTCCTACATATTCATTCCCAAGATGTGCCCCCTTCTCTCGAATTCTTCTTGCTTTCCAAAAATAAAATCTATCAAGGTCAATTTACATAGCAGACAATTTATATTGTGACAAGTTATTCATTTATTTTGGGGATCATTATATATTGTGCATAACTTTATTTTTGAGTTAATATAAGAGATAATAAAATATAGTTACTTTTTTATTATTTGAGCTGAAATCTGTATAGAAATGAATCACTTCCATTCTTGCTCCATATCATGGAATCTACGGAGTTTTATCCCCCTTCCCACCTACTAGCTGTGAGACTTTACCAAAGTTTATTAGTGTAAGATTTCAATCAGAATATTGTTTAGAGGATTGATTTCAATTATTAAGAGCTAATGACGTTAGTCTGTGGCTGATAAGATCCCAACCGAGTTCAAAGTCTGTCAAGATCTTTAAGTTAAATGTTTCCTTGCCTTCCTGTACAAGCAATTAATGAATTATTCGAGCTGTCCTGGTCCTTAGCCATGTAGCAGAGCATGGCCCAAACAAATTTACATTTTCTTTTAGGTTAAAAGCATACACAGTCCAAGAAAGATTTGTTTTTGATTAATTTTGTAGTTATTTTCAATGCAAATCCCTTTGTTTTCTTCAAAATCGATTCGAAGTTATTCTCATTCTGCAATTTTTTGCTACATCACGAGTGTATGGGGGAGGAGCATTCTAAATGTAGTGAAGGCTTGTCCCGAGAAACAGATTATTCTAACCAAGTGACAATCCAAAGATTAAGCTGGGTTTGTTGAATATATAAAATTGTTTTTAACCATGTAAAATGAGCTGTACGGATCAATTTCAAAGCGTACACGAATGTCTAATGGCATTCAAACACGTTTCTCTTTATAAAGCAGATCAACTTAATTCCCAGATATTTCATTCATAAACAAGTAATTACCGAAATGTCCACATTTAAGGGACGCTTTTGAAACGTGCTCCATCAAATCATCAATTTTTAATCTTCATTGAATTGAAAAGGACTACAAAAGGTAATTTGTTGCAAAAGTGGACTAAATGTCAAGGTCAGAAGTCGGACTAGTAGCTAAGGAAAGTCTTATCACAATGAGTGCACATGTGAAATATGAGAACCGTAGTTCCACCAAACCAAACGTTAAGGGCAAAATGTTATTTTTTGCTGACAAATAGACGGAAGGACAAGGCAAATGCCAAATACCCTCGAGTTTTCAATTATGAAGACATGAAAGTATGCCCCATGTCTAGAAAAGTTTTTGCAAGACTGAAAGCCCTGTATTATCAATTTTTTGTTGGAACCTGAAAAATCTTACTCAGAATATTCTCCTCTCGTCTGTACTGAATCAATAAGAAGACAAACGCCATATACAGGTGATAATGGAAAATAATTAAATAAGGGGGGTAAATGATATAAAAACCTCAAGTCATCTTTGCGTTATTTGGCGATAGTTAGTCAAAGCTTACAATTAGGTAAAGATGTAACAGTGCTTTGACTTTCATTTCTGTTTCATTTGAGTGAAATAACACCGCAATATGTAAATGTTTAAGTATTCAAAACTGTTCATGTATGTAAATAATTAAATGTTTCTAAACGTAACTTAAAATTTCATAACTTGTTGTTATTAAATTTTCTAATAAATGACGCATTCTAAATTATCAACTGTCAACAAGCAATTAATTATTGATAATAACTGTAAAACTGAACTTGTGTTCATTCCTAGCATTGAAATGAAATGCTGCATATGAACTTTCTTCATACTAACAATGGGTGTACGTTATTTATCTGGAGAAAATTGGAATAGTACAGGTAAGTTCAGCATACCAATGGTCAGATATGTACTAGTATACAGAAAGGTGAAGTATCTCTAACTACTCATGTTGGGAGTATTAATGATGATGACTTCATTTTCAGGTTCTTTATGAAATACATAAAACCTTTTACTACTTTATCTGATTGCAGTTCTCCATTTTATTTCAAGGTCTAGCAGCCTTGCATTATTCAGTGCGGTTGCAAGAGAAGCTTATCGCTTCATGCGATTTAAAAAAATGAAAGTGCATTATTTTAAGCGTTATACAACATTATAAATGACTTAAAATCCAATTTGTTCATTATTGTAGATGATTTAAAGCTGCATGTGAAGATCATGGCGAACATCACGATAATGTCTGGTCTCTCAGAGAACTCAAGCGCCGTCCAAACTATCGAAGCACCTGTACAGTCTATAGACTCCATCATTGAAGACGTCTGTAACAGGTACATCGCACCTGTCATTTGTTCCATTGGAATTGTAGGAAATATCATCAACTATGTCGTTCTTTCAAACAGAAGATTAAAAAAAGGTTCCTATATGTATTTGAAGGCATTAACTCTCTTTGACCTTATGGCGCTGTTATTTTCAATTCCATACATGCTATTTGGTGTTGGGAGCACAGATTATTTCTGGGTATGGTATTCGCTGTATATTTTCCTGCCTATGGTGAATTTTTTCACTACATGTAGTATATGGATTACGGTGGTTATGGGGATAGACAGATTTTTCTTTGTGAGGAACCCAAAATGGTCAAGGCGCAGCAGGTCCTGGAAATTAAAAACACAAATCAAAATTTTTGCAGTGATTACATTTGCGACCATAATTTGCGTTCCAAAATTTTTCTGCTACGAAATTCTCGAAGAGGGGCATACAACACGAATAAGAGTTTCTGAATTTCGTCTAAGTATGTTTTACCATTACATGGAAATATTTTCCACCGGCGCTCTTCACTTTGTTCCGTTAATTATCCTGTCTGTGGTCAATGTATACTTGGTAGTGAGACTTCAGTCTTCGGGAAAAGTTAGAAAAATGAGTTCCAACACATATCATGAAATCGAGTTGCAGAGGTCGCAGAGGATTTTCACAGTAACCCTCGTCAGTATCGTTATCTTCTCGATTATGTTCATACTTCCGGCGTCCATTGTCGACATTTTTTGGTACGTTGATGAAAACTTTCCACATGTAAGAAGCATGAGAAACATTTCCAATCTATTGCTATGGTGCAATCTCTCCATCAACTGCTTTTTATACTGTATATTTAATAGACAGTATCTTCAAGTGTTTAAGTATGTAGTAGACAGGGGATGTGATCGAGTCAGACGCTCTCCTTCAAGGTCCACAGAAATACAAATGGCTTAAAACGAATTCAAGAAACTAATTACGCATTTGCTATATTTTTTTTCCTGCACACGGCAAGGAGCACAAGGCGGCTTTGACCCGTCGACAGAATGCTTTCTTGTCCTTGACACCCGATCCCACCTTTGATGTTTTTACATCCGAGCTTTCTCTACTCTTAATTTGTTTTATTTTTTATAGCTTGATTGTGGTATGTTATCTTAATGTTTCATTCAGAAGAGCAGATTGCGCAGCTTAATGCATGTACTAGGATTCCTTCTACATTTTATATCAAAACTTTTTGTTTACATGGGCAATTTTTGACACATTGTATTCTTAAGTTTTTTTTAAATCAGTAACTGAGTATCTTGAATAATTACTTTTTTTAATTGTGCATATGTAAATAATAATCTGTTTCCCTAGCTATGAAATTTATAGGGAATGAATGAAATGTATATATGTGTAGCATATACATCTGTATCTGGATATTCATATAACTAAAGTTAAATGACGCTGATGTACTTTCAGTTTAATTTGAAAAATGAAATGTCACCAAGATATTACACTGTTCTTTTTAATACCCTGAATAATAAAATTGCTGAATAAATTATTTATACATGTTTTGCATTTTAACAGGTGTTTTCCAAGTTTAAAGTTTTTCCTGTAAACGCTTTGACAATCATTTATGATACTGAATAAATAGTCCTACATGTCTAGTGATCTAAAAGACATTCCCCATGAGGCAATCATAAAAGATGTCAGGTAATGAGATCTCATCTTGCCATCATATTTATATATTATTTATAGCAATATAATTACATAATTATAACCTGAATAATTATGAAGTTTGTGTCTCTCCGTTGAACGGATACTCAAGCGATAAAGATATAGACTTAAAGTTAAAAGAAAACGGCTGAGGATTTTCAAGTCGGAAAACAAAGGAAATGTTTTAAATTTTGATAGAAGAATATTCGAATGATCAGAAAACACATATGATAACTTTTGAAAGGGGGTGTTATTTTCTGCACACATATGCAACAAATCCAAAATTTTCGCAGTGAATTATGTTATTTCTTATGAAGTTATTAAAAATTAAAAATTAATAATTATTACTAAAGCAATCAAACTGGTGTTTTAAGTTGTCGTATTTGATAGAGATAGAATAACTATCCAATTAATAACCATAGTACAATTAAAAATTTAAAATATATTAAAAACTATTCCTTATTTACATATAATTAATCTACGAAAAAAGAAGAATATGGATTGTGGGAGAATGGCATCTTATTTTTTCTTTGATTAGACTCGCATACTCAAATTGACACAGAAGTTTGTATGTACTTGCATGTGTATACCTTTTACAAAAAGACTCTCAAGTTTTTGCACTTTGAAATTCAAAATAAACGTTTATTTTGAGACAGGAACAAACTGTCTTCTTTGTAACGTAATTCACATTTATCACTAAAATCAAAACTAATGATTGTTTTTGGTTAGACAACTGCATTGTTACAGAATACAGGAAATGATTATTAATAATATCTTTGCAATAGACATTATTTTTATATATATCTAGATTGTTATCATTGTAAAACATCAAATAAAGTCATATTTCACACACCTTGTTAAATGTCAGATGAAATCAAAAGCTGTATATTCTGAAAGTCCAGAATTAGTACTTGTTACTGTAACATATGATGTAAACATTATATCTACACGATTTCTGGCGTCTCACTTAATGTAGGATTCTTCTCTGGTTTCTGACTAGATGAAACATTCAATATATATTTGCTTATGTAAATAATTTAAAAGACCATATTTTTCTTTCCTCATCACAATTGTACAACTTTAAATAGAAATTGTAAACTGCTTTTGAAAACTAGCAGGGACTATATTTTTGGCGGAATGGTGGCGTATGAAAATATCTTCTTTTCTGCCTCTAAAAATTATTACATTTGAAAATTTCTCCAAGTCTTCGATTGTGTAAAAATTATAACTAAATTCGTTGTTCTATTATAATAATAGAACAACGAATTTAGTTATAATTTTTACACAATCGAAGACTTGGAGAAATTTTCAAATGTAAGTTAGATTAATAATGAGGGACTAAGCTTTCAAAATATATCAAATAAATATGATTTTTCAAACAAACTAGAACTTTATTCGCTTTTAAACGCTTCCTAACAAAGTGCAGATTTGAGCCAAAAATCCATAAAAAGTATTTTTCTCTCTCAGTAAACGATCAAAACTTTTTTTTGGTATCATTTTGTACATTTATAAGACAACTTTATTATATGTGAAAATAAGAAAAAGTTAAATATAGGAAGCATACGAAAATAACTAATATATCCTAAAAAATAAGAATAGCAGAGACAATTCGGATTAGCCAATATCCAACTTAATTAAATTATGTAAATTTCGTAATATCATGCTACAGACCCGATATGGTAATATATTTTTATGCAAAAGGAACAATCTTTAAACTTTTGAAATAGAAGTAGGTATCACATGATTGGCAACAGTATTTTTTTATTCATAATGTCAAGGAAAAAGATAATGACCTTGACCTGACCTTGCCTCTGATATAAAACGGTCAAATTCAATCTCACTGATACTATCACTTACTTACGATATTGTCTTCTTGATTCTGTGAAAATTTCATTAATTTTTAAATACTAGAAATATGAGAAGAATCCTACCTTAAGGCATTGTCTATGTGTGATTTATAATGGGCATAAGTGTGTATCTCAGTCAGGATATTTGAAGTTCATAGCATTTAGGAACTGTATGCAAGATCGCATAACATAATTCACAAATAAATGTACAAATTGACATTTTTGAAAATTCGTGAATTTTTTGACAAATGATGTCATTTGCCTGTAAATCATTATTTTTTGATTTTGATAACTTAATGATCAATTTATCCATGTAACATAACCATTTATGTCAATTACAATTCCGTTAAAAATGTGAGAAATTCGTAACGTAATCCACTGCACTAAATGGGACATTCATATTTCGCAGTGCAAAATTTTTTTTCGGCTATCGCAGTGAAATAGTAATGAGTTGTTTATCCCTTTTTTGTTATAAAATACAATATTTAGCCTTCTTTATTGGTAATCGTAAATTATTTTTTCAAACCTGAATATAACCACCCTTGTTTATGAAATCCTGTTTTGATCAAATTAGGCTTAGAAATCCTTTACTTTTGAAAAGAAAACTGGATCAATGCATCGTAATATCAATATGTTCAAATCGGTCATCACTTAACATCAAATTTAACCCCCCAAAAAACTAAAGATGTGGGATTTTGTCTTCAAAAACCGTTTGTAACATCAACAAATAGTTTTGGGGCTTTTTAACTGACTTGGTATGTTAATGGACTTGAAGTATTTCTCGGAAAAATGTGAATGTTTTAATTTGTCATAGAAGTGTTATTTTAAGGTGAGCCTTCGCTCTTTGTCTTTGTAAACCAACAAATGTATATTTTATTACAAACTTTTAGAATCATCTTTCAAAAAAATGGAGTGAAGACCCACTCATATTGAAAAAAAAGTTGTTAAAGCATGAGAAAATTGTTGTTTTTGATCTTTTAAGTGTGTAATACTATATGCTTTTTCATAGGCAAATATTTTCAGTCTTTGTGAGAGTTTTGTAAATTGTAGAGATTTTACATTAAGTATACTTTAATATTAGATGAAATATCAAATAAAATTTAGATATGATTGAGATTAAATTTTTCACTTCGTATCTGTCGCACTATAGGCACTTCGTCCGCCTTATAATTATATCGCCCCATCTTCTTTTTAAAATAGCAGATAGCAGATTATTGCGTAGATCCAGGCATATTTAAGCTGAAATATTTACCATCAACGTCTCTAAATTCTCGAGTTTTTAAAGAATAATATTGCAAAGTAAATGATTTTTTTTTTGTGAATTTCTCTGAAAAAAGTCACTTGAGAACACATTTTGACTGTCAATTGAAAAGTTCGGAGTCTTGAATATGGTAAAAAAAAATGTACATTATTAGTGTACAAAGACAACAAAAGAGTATTTTTACATAAATGTAGGACAACACTTTACGTTTAAGAAGTTATGCACTCAAAATGGAAAGTGTATAGTCTTTCAATATTCTTAATGGCCTACTTTTATATCAATAAATGACATTATGCATCAAGCTAAAGGGAGTATGTAATTTAATACCAGTTTCAATAAAATACATTGAATATACGGATAGAGGATACATATACAATATTCCGAATACCCGAGTATAAATGCTTTATTAACAAGCTAATTCAAAAAATCTGTGACCCCTGCTGAAAGAAAAAAAAAAGAACTTCTACAGAATTAGATACAGGGGTGGGGGGGATAGGGGATGGGTCACTTAAAGAATGGCAGGCGGGACCATAGGTAGTTAGGAAATAAATGCTTTTTAATATATCGCTCAGAAATGAGGGGTTTACAAACAGAATGTATATTTTTTTTTACCTTGACCTTTGACCTTTTGACTTCGAAATCAATAGCGGTCTTTTTTTACGCCATAGCGAGTTGTGGTTTAAAATATTATTGAAAGATCGAAGGTTTCCTGAGATATCGTGCTGTAATAAAATGTCAAAACGGACAGAATATAAGAATTAATGACCTTGAACTTTGACAATAAAATTAATCTTCCTTAGGGCACAGGGAGTTGTTATGTATAGTTTTATTGCAAAAGCTTCTTGAGACATGGCACATAGAGGATAGTGTTACAGAAAGACAGACTGATAGTCAGATCTATTGACAGACATAAATATAGACTAATATCCCCCACTTTCAGTGAAAGCGGGGGGACAAAAGGGCAAAATTTGTATACCAATGTGACCTTGACCTTGAACTTTGAACTTCTGTCCATTTATAATTCTCCAAATCATATGATGCTAGTTACAAGAACTGTAATTTTATGTATATATTCATGTTCAAACTGTAATTTTATGTATATATTGATTTAAAAAAAACAAAAACAAAAACACAAGTATTAGTTATGACACAGAAAAAAGTTTGTTTAAGTTCCATCTTAATCTGCCATTTTTACCTTGACCTTTGACCCTTCATCATGAAAATTGATTTTTTTTTCTCTCTGTTTTTCGCTACTGTTTACCATTATTATATCGAAATTTGTTTTAATCCGTTTTAAAATACTCAGGTAATTATATGGAAATTCATGACATATGTATATTGTCCTTGACTGGAATTTGAAAAAAGGCATTAGTATGTAACCATGGTAATATGAAAACTAGACATGAATACTAAGTGTTTCTTTCTAGTTTGTATTGGAACTATATATGGACTTTCAAACCAATGTATTTATTTTTTCCCAACTGTCCGCAAAAATTTAATTAATTTAAATTTTTTAAAAATGCTAGAAATTATCTAAAACACTATAAATTTTATTTTTAAATGTATTTTAGAAAAAGAAACATTCATGAAAATATCTTGTTCTATTAAGGACTTTAAGGTTAAAAAGTGTCATTTTCATCAGAAGTTAGTGATTTTTAGGCCATTAAAAATGTATGTTGGTTGCCATGGTAACCATAAACCGAAGCAACCATTTTATTATGAATTTTAGTTTCATACATCAATATAGAAATATTTGCCAAGTTTAATAAAAATCACAGTATAAGAGTTTACATAGAATGGTTATAAACATTGTTGTTTATTTCTTAAATAATCAAATTCCTCCGATGATTTTTTTTAATTTTACTCTAAATATTATGCCTTATACATATATCATATGGCAAGATTTAAGGCAATTCTGTTGATATGTCTACTACAATAAAATAAGTTCTGACTGAGTTATCCTAGAAGAATTTGATAGAAGTGTGATATTAAAAAGACTTCTAACAGAAAGATATAAATTTAATGTGTTTCTTATGAGTAACATTCTTTTTGATTAATATTGCTTGGAGATTAAAGATGCATTCATATAACAATTTACTGCGTATTTTAAGGGCAGAGATTTGATTTGATTAATGTAGTTCAAACGTTTCAATTGCGCATTCTAATCCGTCAAGCCATCATTGCGTTTAGGACGATAGAGTCATGAAATAAGAATATTTCTTTTTTATATACAATATTCTTGCTTATGCTGTAATGTTAAACATACCTTGTCAAGCTATTCAGCTACTTTTTAAATAAAAATGGAACTCGTGAATTCACTAACATTGTCATTGGTCATTAAAAAAAATATTTTGTTAAAATACATTCTGGTTGTACACACAAGTACTCAGAAATTGCCATCAAAAAGATGCTTGACTTTCTGATTGACAATATCTATGTGGTGTTTGGAGGCAAGGTCTTCCAACAATCTATTGGAATTCCCATGGGTACCAATCGCCTCGCTATTAGCAGACCTATTTTTGTAATCATATGAAGCAGAATATGTGCAAAATCTGATGCGTAAAAGGAAGAAAATACCCGCTGCGGCCTTCAACACGACATTCAGATATATCGACGGCGTATTGTCAATTTTCAGTTGTCTTTTATTTCAATACTTTTGTCGATACAATATATCCTGGTGAGCTTGAGATGAAAGATACCACAAAGTCTGACACATCTGTTCCATATTTGAATATTTTACTTGAAAAAGACGTTAATGGTAATCAAACAACCAAGGTAAATGATAAACGTGATGGCTTGATCTTTTCAATCGAAATCATCCCTTACTTATGCAGCTATATACCTTCATCACCTGTTTAAAAATGCGTATTTCTTAGATCACGGCCAGGAACACGTTAAGTCCTTAGACAGTACCGTTGTCAGAAACCTTTTAAAGTTAAGCACTGAAAATGGATCGTTGTCATGAACATTCAGGCGAGGTTATGATAAAATCCGTCCATTGTCATTGGAAACATACAAAAATTTATACATAATGCCTAAAATATTACTTCTTGGACAGTTGGCCTGACATTGAAAACCATCGTTTGACATTGTTTTCGAGAGGTGAAAATACTACCCTCAACTATATGCTAATTTTATTTTAGATTGCTCGGAAATATCTTGTCACATGTACATGTAATGCACATGTAAAATATGAAAACCCTAATTCTTTTCAATATAAGGAACAAGATGTGTTTGTGAAAAATAATGCTCCCGTATGGCAACATCGCGCGAAGATTAAACCTTTTCTTGAATGCAAATGAAATATATTATTTCTCAAGGTTGGGGTTATCAACTTGCAATTAACCTGTGGTCAAAAACATGTATTAACAATATAAATCAGAATATTTATATTTCCAATATCTCTATCCGATTTAAAATTATAAATAGTTAATGTAATCTTTGTACAATTAAAGCGGCAATACGGCTGCAAATCGTGTGCCTTTTCATTCAAATTTACCCAATATATCATTCAGGAATAATTTAATTCTGGTTGTAACACTGTATTTGATTGGATAAAAAATTTACTTTATATTGTATAAAATGGGTTGCCTACGTCACAATGACTTACGTCAAAAACGTATCAATCCGCCTGACGTTACATTCAAATTTGTACAAACTGAAGTCATTTTGTTAGAACAATCATCTTTTTTTCTTACATCAAATGAATGAAAATTAAATTATAAGCAACGAATTTAATAGCTACCCATTTTATACGGTATAAACTGGGTTGGAACAGTTTACGCTTTTTTTTTTTTATAATTCGCGGTTTATAAAGCGTAAACTGCCCCAACCCAGTTTATACCGTATAAAATGGGTAGCTATTAAATTCATTCCTTAAATAAGGTAAAAAGTTGAAGTAAGCATTTTGAGTGAAATAAATATTCTCTCCTCATACAAAATTAACGTAATTAGAATCTGCCGGAAAATCCAGGGTCGTACAACTTAGATATGTTTACTTGTAACACGTGAACTCTAAAATGGCACGTGCATACAATGTAGGGTTTACAATTATGATGCAATATTAGGTAAAAGCAATTCTCAAAATCAAAATATCTCAACTCTCCGCTAAATTAATAATAGTTAACATTTTAGTCAGCATTCAGACGAATATAACATGATTAAGTACAAATGTTGACGTTTTGTGTATTGGGCTGCAGGAAAGGAAAATCCACCAAATCATACATCATCGCGACAAAATGTCAAACAAAATATCATTCTGCAGTTCCAATACAATTTTCACTTCAAATGGCAATAATTCTTATATGTCATAAGTGCATTTTTATGTTGAGTTTACACTGATTTTTTTTCTTTGAAAGCCATTGAGATACGAGAAATGATAGCATGTATCAACAAACCTGTAGACTAGAACCTTCGCGATCCCCACGTGAATGTCGCCGAGATCACGTATCTTCTTCATCCAATGATTGTATTAATCTCCAAACTAAATTGTTGTCAGGAAAGTTGCTTTTTAATTTCAAGCCCTATTTTTGGTTTTTTTTTTGTTTTGGTCGACTTTGTCAATGTAGCAGGCTTCCCTTTCTTATTATGCTGTTTTGTTCATGAAAACTATACGCATGCGTGTGTATCATGGAATATGGAACCTCGAACACGTTGCAATGTATATATATCTATATACCATAAATAATTATTAATTTTAATGAAATAATCAGAATTTTTTACTTATGAAATTTGTAATTTTCTAAAAGTGTATACATTTATGAGTATAAAAAAAATCCAAATCCTATAGGAATATTTTAACAAGTCTGTTTTTGAAGAGATGCGCCGTATTGTCACTTTAAGTAAAATAAATACCATACAGTGTGTATGTACATATTTTAGTATTCAAAATTTTTCATTTTTGTAAATAGTTACACGTTTCTAAAATGTAACTTTAAACATGACTTGTTAATGAATTTTCTAATGAATGACATATCATATTTTATCAACTCTCAACAAACAACTAAATAATTTAAAAGTCATTGCGCAATATTTAACATTTCTTTACACATATGGATTAATATGACACGATTTTACATAAGATGTAAAATGTAAGACCTACACGTAGGATTTTACGTAACACCTGTAGGTTATTGATCATAGCTATAAAACTGAATTTATGCTCATTCCTAGCAATGAAATGAATACTTCTAATGCACCTTCTTCATACTAAAAATGGATATGCATGTACATTATTTTCTGGAGAAAATCGAAATAGTGCAGGTACACTGTAGGTTCACAAGTTTATCATACTAGCGGTTGAATATGTATACAGAAAGATCAGTGAAATATTTCTAACCAATCAGGTTAGGAGTATTAATGATGATGACTTCATTTTCAGGTTCTTTATGAAATACATGAAACCTTTTAGTACCTTATCTAATTGTAGTTCTCCATTCTATTTCAAGATCTATCAGCTTTGCATTATTAAGTGCGATTACCACAGAAGCTGATTGCTTCAAGCGATTTCAAAAATGAAAGTAAAATATATATATAAATTACTTAGAAATCGATTTGTTCATCATTGTAGATTATTGAAACCTGTGTGTGAAAACCATGGCGAACACCACGATTATGTCCGGTCTCTCGGAGAACTCAAGCGTCGTCCAAACTATCGACACACCAGTACATTCTATAGACTCCATCATCGAAAACATCTGCAACAGGTATATCGCACCTGTCATCTGTTCCATTGGAATTGTAGGAAATATCATCAATTATGTCGTCCTTTCAAACAGAAGATTGAAAAAGGGCTCCTACATGTATCTGAAGGCATTAACTCTCTTTGACCTTATGGCGCTGTTATTCTCAATTCCATACATGTTGTTTGGTGTTGGGAGCACAGATTATTTCTGGGTTTGGTATTCGCTGTATATTTTCCTGCCTATGGTGAATTTTTTCACTACATGTAGTATATGGATTACGGTGGTTATGGGGATAGACAGATTTTTCTTTGTGAGGAACTCAAAATGGTCAAGGCGCAGCAGGTCCTGGAAATTAAAAACACAAATCAAAATTTTTGCAGTGATTACATTTGCGACTATAATTTGCGTTCCAAAATTTTTCTGCTATGAAATCCTCGAAGTAGGACATACGACACGAATAAGAGTTTCTGAATTTCGTCTGAGTCTGTTTTACCATTACATGGAAATATTTTCCACGGCGCTCTTCACTTTGTTCCGTTAATTATCCTGTCTGTGGTCAATGTATACTTGGTAATGAAACTTCAGTCTTCGGGAAAAGTTAGAAAAATGAGTTCCAACACATATCATGAAATCGAGTTGCAGAGGTCGCAGAGGATTTTCACAGCAACTTTAGTCAGTATTGTTATCTTCTCGATTATGTTCATACTTCCGGCGTCCATTGTCGACATTTTTTGGTACGTTGATGAAAACTTTCCACATGTAAGAAGCATGAGAAACATTTCAAATCTATTGCTATGGTGCAATCTCTCCATCAACTGCTTTTTATACTGTATATTTAATAGACAGTATCTTCATGTGTTTAAGTATGTAGTAGACAGAGGATGTGATCGAGTCAGACGCTCTCCTTCAAGGTCCACAGAAATACAAATGGCATAAAGAGAATCAAAGGAACCAATTACACGTTTTTCTATAAACTTTTTCCCGCTTTCCTGAACATGGCAAGGAACACAAGGCGGCTTTGACCCGTCGACAGGGAATGCTTTCTTGTCCTTGACACCCGATCCTACCTTTGATGTTTTTACATCCGCGTTTGCTCTACTCCTGATTTGTTTTGTTACTTTTCATAGCTTGATTGCGATATGTTATCTTATTGTTTCATTTTGAAGAGCATATTGTGCTGATGAATTCAAGCATTCCTTCGTCATTGTACATCAATACTTAATGTTAACATGGGTAAACTAGGATACATTGTATTGTAAGTTTTTGTTGTTATTGATACGGTTGCTTGAATTTTTGTTCATATTTTTTTTTTATCCGTTACTGGGTATCTTGAATAAATACTTTTTATTTTACATATGTAAATAATAATCTGTTTCTTTAGTTATGAAATTTATAGGTACATGTAATAATTTAAATAAATATATGGGTAGATCTGTATCTGAATAATTACATGTATATTATTAAAGTTAAAGTTAAATAGCGCTGATGAACTCTCACTTTAATTTCAAAATTGAAATGTTACCGAGATATTATACTGTTCTTTTTTATTACTCTGAAGAATAAAATTGCTGAATGCATTATTTAAACACGTTTTGCGTCTCTTCATTGCAATTTGAACAGCTTATTTCCAAGTTTAAAACATTTCCTTTAACCGCTCAGACCGAATCATTTATGGCACTGAATGAATAGTCCTTGAATAATTACATGTATATTATTAAAGTTAAATTAAATAGCGCTGATGGACTTTCACTTTAATTTAAAGATTGAAATGTTACCCAGATATTATACTGTTTTTATTACCCTGAAGAATAATATTGCTGAATGAATTATTTAAACACGTACGTTTTACGTCTCTTCATTGCAATTTGAACAACTTATTTCCAAATTTAAAATATTTCCTTTAACCGCTCAGACCGAATCATTTATGGCACTGAATGAATAGTCCTTATTTTCTTAAAAGTCAATTCCTATGAGACAATCATAAATGATTTCAGGTAATGAGATGTCAATTACTACACTTAAAATAAATTCTTTGATTTTCAGTTTAAAAGTCTGATGCACTTTGATAAACACTGCTTTCCTTTCATTCACGAAAGGTTGTCTAATTGCCTGAAAAAAAACACGTGCTGACGTAGCACGTTATCGTCTGCAAGAAGTCTAGTGCTCCAGTGCCTTACTTTCTGTATTTAAGTTACAAATTGCAGTGTATGTAACCCGTTCATTAAGGGAATAGAGTGACAAAGGGGTTTTTAACGATTTCAAGATGACGCTTAATTAGGGATGAAATTGACATTGCTGAATTGGAATAAAAACTGTTTTGCAAAATATCACTGTAATAAATGATTGTATTTATTTATTTAAAGGATCACTTCATTATAAATAGGGATCTGACCTATAGGACCAGGCTTGGTTTTTTTCTCTACAAAAAGCTTGTCGATTTACATTCTGATTAATGACATTAGGCTGAAGACATATCACAAATTTGTTTTTCCTAAATCTTTATTTAAGTGAGTAGAAGTAGGAGGAAGCCTTTAATTGATTTTTTGAGTTTATCTCCAAATGTAATAATTGGTATTTGTCTTTACTTCTCATTGTGCATATTGGTAATATCTACTGCCTCTAAAATTCTATTCTTAATGTCTAGGCTATTATTCCGTGGATATAATAAAAATGTCATTAATGTGTGCAAATTATACATGTATAGGCCTAAATGATATCCAAGGGAATACAGTTAATGACATGTGTTGCCAAAATCAATGTGATTAAATTCTAAGGAATATATACAATTGAAATTATCGCAGCTCAATCCTGCCAAGATTACCTGTATCGAGTAACACAGAGTGAGACATTCTTGTCCTGGAGAAAGTGTGCTCATACTGCTCGAGGTTTGTTCCGCCTGACTGACAACTGTACATTGGATTGTTACGATTTGATATCTCTTTAGTGTTCCTTATATGAAGAATGGGCATGCACAAGCGATAGACAATTTAAAAAAAATACACAATTCCATCCAAAAAAAAAAAAAAAGTCTCTAAAAAGGCGAAATTTAGAATTTTAAAAGTGTGGTACCAGGTGGATTCGAACCCCCGACTTTTAAAAGAAAGGTTCCATGTTCTTAAAGTCAACACATATATCAAATGAGCTAGTCTGACTAAAAGAATGAAAGATATAAATTTGAAGCAGATTATCAAAATCAGGTTTCCTTATGTTTTGTAGGTTTTTCGTGAATTTCGACCCTAGGGTTGGGGTGCCCCTACAAGAATCCTATCTTAAATTATTTCTTACATTCCAACCATCAAAATATCACAATTTCATGTAGGGGCAGGCCTGTTCTAAAGGACTTCTAGACAAAAATTCATACAAAAATGAACGCTTTAACGGACAAAATTGTGTTTTGGTCAACTTTGGAGGTTTAATGTAAAGTTGTAAATAACAAATTAGAGGTAAAAAATACAAATATGAAAAATTTAGACATATATATGGAAGAAAACAAAAAATTACGATTAATTTTTAAATGTCACTTTTTCCGAAAAATTGTTCTCCCCTATACATGTAGGTCAATTCTTTTGTCATAGTTAATACATCCTTTACTATTTGCTGAAAACTCATGTACTCGTATATCATACCAAATGTGGATTTATGGTAAGGGGACTACCATTTGATTCGGAAGGGGTGTGTGAGTCCGATGATTTAATTTGATTTCATAACAGAACAGATTGTTTATTTTCGAAATGATCAAGGACATTGTATTTTATGTATTTTCTTCTTTGAAAATTAATGGAAACAAAGTTTTTAAGGTTTTTATTGGGAGAGCAAGCTTCAATATTTTTCATTTATCTTGAGGCGGTACCATTTAATGAGGTAACTAGGTACCTGCACCTAATGCGACCTCGTTTTTATAAGATCTCATCCAAAGAAATGTCCCCCCGTAGTGTGATTCGAATTAGCGACATATGGATTAAGAATCTAGATTAAGACCCAGGAACTGTTTCTGGCCGGCTGAGTAACTGTTGTGTGTTAACAAAAGGATGCTCATTCTGAAGGACCGAACATTCCTCCTGTCTCTCTGGATCCTTTTCCACTGTTTTATCGCCTACAATAATACTTTCACCAGCAGATGCTATCATCACGGTACTTCTAGTGCCTTTTACTTTCGATTCTATGTAATGGATATACGCCGAATACTGTTCTATATGTAAAATTATCAGACTGTTTGAGGCCCGTTAGGGCCGAAAACTAGAATAGTATGAGGCATATATCTTACTTAAAACATTGCCATTTAAATGTCCAAAAGTTACCTGGAGGAGTCCGATAATAACACAATGGGAGTTCAAGCATCCATTGTTTTCTACCCGTCTGATAAGTAGATAAAAGAAATGAGTGAATGGTAAAAAAAGTGAGTGAACTCTTGTTTCATTAATTTCATTCATTCAATGGCAGTCGTTTCGTTTAGCAGGACAGGGGTACGGTGGTGAAAGATTTTTTGGGGGAACATTTTCATTTATGATGTGCATAAATTGACATTGATACTGACATAATTTTTGGTGATATTTTAACCATCATCATGGCAAGTAAAATGCGGATTTTTACCCTAGCTGAATTTTTAGCTTAGATAATGGATATTCCAAGGTTTTGAAAGTGTGGCCATCGGGGAACAAACATAAAAGGAGATTGCAGAATCTTTTTTTCAGAAATGGATTTAAATTCGCTTATTCAAAGTGCTGAATCAAAAACTCTTTTAAAGAGTGAAAATTAATGTTGTGGAAGGTTTAAACTCGGATTTCTTTTCAAGGATTTGCTATTTTGTATTGTGATCAACTTAATTTCCTTTGAGTTTGGTTTCCCTGAATTTTTTCCTAACATTTTTATTGGGGGTTTCTGGACATATTTAATCTTAATTTCACTCTTCTTTTTATTTTTTAAATACCGTCCGATTTTGTTATCATTGCCGTCCGATAACATATTATCAGACAGGTAACTATTATTATCGGACGGCTACAGGTAAATTTTTAGACTGCAAGAACAAAGGCTTGACGTCACAGCAATGTTTTAAGGATACAGAAACCCACGTGTTGCAGAACATACCTGCCAGACAAAGGTCGCAGTAACAGCTTGTTACTCTGGTAGGTGATGAATTTTCTGAAACCCCAACGACAGCATGGAGTTTTTTGTGTCTTTAACAGGTTTAATGGGGTGACTATTCATTTAAGCTTTCTTATTCTCACACACCTCCTTCCCACAAAAACGAAATCAACTTCTTTCATATTTGAGTTGTTAGCAGAACTTTTTCTTGGCGAACAGTTTCATCAGCAAGGCGTTTCGTTCCCCCCCCCCCCCAACCTATCGCAATACCCTTTGCCGTGACCGGCCTCAGTAATTCCATATTGTCTTTATGCCGTACTTGGTTTCGTGCTTTGCAATGGTCTGCAACACGAATCTGTTCCGGTACTGGCTAGATGGCGAGTTTGTCCAGTAACGAATGTTCGCGTCCAGTTCCTTAGTTTTGGGACTAGGACATCCAAAAACGCACAAACTGAAGATGCAGAATGATTAGTTTCGTCTGAAATAATGACCATTGATTTATGATTTAGTGTTTTTTCCTCTTTATAATACATGGCAATTGGATGAAGGGTAATTGCCGTTTGATTCCAGTAAGCTGTCTGTACCTCAACGGCATGAAAAATTTTCTGCAAAGTCCATTTGAAGAAGGGGGATTTTCCTTTTAATGTCGTAGCTCATAGAACTGTTGTTTTACCCTTTCCACGTGTCCAGAAAATTCTGCCATTTCTGCCTGAAACATCGGAGAGATTGCTTCTTTGTCCTTTATCTCTTCTACTGTCTTCATTTTTTGAATCCAATTTTCCAATGGCACTTTCTTCCATACTTTATAGGGAATCTCGCAAGGAAGTTTGCTAAGAGTGTTGTTGAAGTTTTAATGTCCATTTCTTTTAAAACGTTTTCGGGGTTTTTATTCAGGTCTGCACCAAGCTTTCTCTACGACGGCAGATTGATTGTCTAAACTCAGGTAGTTTTACTATGAGGGATGTAAGAGATGGTGTGGATCGAGCGGACGGTCCAGGATCCGATTCAAACAGGCCAGGGTCCATAGAACCATATCCGATAGTACAAGTTGTTGTATTTGACTCAATTTTTTGTCAATTTTCATGTTATTGCCTTTCTTTCTTTCTCAATCTTGACAATCTGTTTCTAAGTTTTGCCTTATGATTTCGTTCTATTAATTTTTGCTTGTTCATATTGGATGCTGGTACATAGTAACCTTGTAATCTTTGTCTTTCCTTTTGCAGAAACATCGGTCCCTTCGCTTTTTGTCGCTCTCTGTATGCCTTTTGAATTTCAGCTCGACTTTTAGCCATCTTTGAAAAGAAAATGTAAAAGTAACGTAAAAATTGATACATACGTTACCTTCATAACAAAGAGGATTGACATAATCTAATCACGAGTTTTATGTGTAAATAAAGAATGACAATATTAGGTCTAATTGAATTGAATATTTTTGAGAGAAAATATACAAATGGAGCCCCTAATTTTCATGTGTTACATTCTGGAATTTTGTCATAGTAAAATACTTTAAGACAGTTTATATATGTTGTTTACATCTAGAAATATTCAAACAAAATCAATGCCAAAATATCAAATCAAAGTCTGATTATAATAAAGAAAAAATATTCTAAACAATACATTACAGGAAAATCCATTTTTTTTTTTAGAGTTAATAGATTTACTTTCAAAGTTTAGATTTTGTTTACATACGTTACCACTTGTAACGTATGTATCAAATGTTTGAGAGGCATTTGCCAAAAGTTAACCTCATAGGAAAAAATAAATAAATTGATAAGAAATAGTTATTCATTCAAAGAACAAAAACATATACTACAAACATTGATCAAGGTTTTCTTGATGTACTCACTTGTAATCCAAGATACGTCACTTACTGTATATCAGTGCACAGACCTTCAAATTTCTCTCTTCGACAACTTATGAATGACGTAAGCAAGCATGGTTGAAACATGTGGAATGATATGTAGAGTCAGTTTACTCTCTGTTAGTTAGTTTCGTACCACTAGGTAACGTAAGTATCGGTAACGTATGTATTTTTCATGCATTTATCAACGTCTCGAATCTATATATTCCTATTATGATGAAGTTTTTTGTATGAATTCTAAATGAAAGATCTGATTTAAAAAAGAAAACACAAATGACTAACTACTCGACCATTAAATAAAGGTTTGTAACGTTTGTATCACAAAAAATACAACCTTCGTAATATGTGCTATTAGTGATTATTAATTAACTTAAATGTTATTTTTGCATATTTTTTCTTAATTCATCCTGCTTTGATAGTGTTATTGTAATTTACTACCGTTTAACATTGAGATTTACTGTATATTTTTACGGAAAATGGGAACTATACAAATGCAGTAACGTATGAATTCAGTACTTGGAGACATTAATACTCGCAGTCAAAAAAAAAAAGAATGCAATGTCCTGTTTTAATTGAATAGGGATTAATAGAATTAAAATAATTCTATTGATGATCTTTTCCAAATTCTATTAAACAGCATCAATTTTATAAGAAATCACGGAAGCAGCGACAGTAACGTAAGTATCGTTAGAGAGACTTCAGTCAGGATTATGTTTTCCCTCAGACTGCTTTTCTGGCAAAATGTTTTACCAACAAATTTATCACTTACAAAATATTTATTATGTGTATTATGTTTGTCCGTATCTTTTTTTTCTTTCGCTAGATAAACTGGCGATATTGATTGCACCTTATAACTTGGTATATTGTACTGTTTATCCCTTAATTATAGCTTTGATTTCTGCTATATTGTTTATACCTTTGATTTTTTTTTTCTATACGGTTTATACTAGCAGTATTGTGGTGTTTATCTTGTTTTTTTTAAGTAAAGAATATATTTAGAAATGCTGCTTTTGTTTCATAGTATTTCCTACAAGGCATGTTAAATATTAATTTTGTAATTTCAATATGTTCACTTGCCTCCTAGGAATTCTTTTTATTTTACTTTTAATATTATTGCCTTATACATATAGTATGACCAGCTCTTAAGATAATTTTGTTGATAAGTCTAATACAATTTTAAAAAAGTTCAAATTCAATTATCCTAGTAGAATTTGATAGAAGTGTGATATTAAGAAGACTTCTAATAGAAAAAAATAATTTTAATGTGTTTCTTATGAGTAACAATCCTTTTTGATTAGTTTTGCTTGCAGATGAACGATGCATTTAATAGATAAAATAATTTACTGCGTATTTTAAGGGCAGAAATTAGATTCCCCTAAAAGCATAAATGTACCGGTAGTTCAAACGTTTTAATGGCTCACTCTAATCCGTAAAGCCAAACTTGTGATTTTGACGATATAGTAATGAAATAAGAATTATTAGAGTTCTTTGTTCTTTTTACAGCATTCTTCTTTTTTTATTAGCTACAAACACGTATACATATACACGATGAACTTCTTGATAATTGTGTTCTTCTTTTCAGAAATGCAAAGTTTACTTGTAACTATGAAAGTGACTTTATAATGGAAAAAATGGGGGTGGGGTCGAGAGGGGGAGGAGCAGGGTAAGCAGTGGTAGAAAAATGCATACAATATTTTTGCTTATGCTCTAATGTTAAACATTCCTATTTAAAGATGCTCTGCTAATCAGCTACGTTTTTAATAAAACAAGAACTCGTAAATTTACTTACCTTGTCAATGGTCATTTGCAAAATTATTTTGCTAAGATTATTTTGTTGAAAAACATTCTGATTGTACACACTACTCAGAAGTTGACACCAAAGAAATTCTTGAGTTTACTCTCTCTCTCTCCCTCTTTTTCTCTCTCTTTCTTTCTCTGAATGCATTCTAAATATGTACCAATTGATAATCTACTCTTCATACAATTTTTTCAATGTTTACATGTTCTTGTAATTGTACCTTGACCTATGGAGAGAACGATCATAGGCAGTTATGCCTGCTGTTCAATCCATTTCTATGAATAAACTATATTTTAAACTAAATTCTTGAGTTTCTGATCGACTATATCTATGTTTTTGGAGACCAGGTCTTCCTAAAACCTATTGGAATTCCCACTGGTACCAATAACGACCCTGTTATAAGCAGACCGTTTTTCGTATTCATATAACTCAGAATTTTCCCAAAACCTAGGAAGTGAAAAGAAGAAAACACTTTCTGTGGCCTTCAACTACTAGCACTAGTATGTCGATTTAGTATTGTCAATTAAAAATACTTATTTCCATACTAACTGTCTTACGTCGATTCAATGTATCCCGTTGAGATTGAGATAAACGATATCACAGTCTGACACATCTGTTTCATATTTGGATATTGTACTTGAAAAGGATTTTAAAGGAAATCTAACAACAACTTTACCACAAACAAGATGACTTTACTTTTCAATTGTAAAGTTCCATTTCTTATGCAGCAATATATCTTCAACGCCTGGATACGAGGTTTATATCTCTCAGTTGATTCGATACACAAGAACATGTTCTACATAATAACAATGTCTAGAGAGAGGTTACTTATTGACATACAAGTTAATGAAACAAGAGTGTTAGAATTCTCTTTAAAATCATTATTTCTATGGTCGCTGAATGACCTTGTCAGCAAATGCAATTTAACATTGAGTCAAATACTGGCTCACATTTTTCATACAAGTTGTTAGTCCATTATTTATATTTTGAATTGACGACGGATTTTCCCGTTATTTCCCGATCATGACAAGGAGCACACGGCTGGTGTTACCGAACGGCAGGGGATGATTACTCATCCATAGCACCTGATCCCGTCTTGGATGTCATGAAAGTCAGTGTTTGGGCTCGTACACAGTACTTTGTATTGTTTATGGACTTTTGAGCTTGAATATTGTTCATTAACTCCATATATTTCATGCTTTATTCTTTATATTATCATTTTTGAAGTGCCGATATTATTATTATTTACATGAATAATGTTCGTTATCTCGATATGTTCCATTACATGTATATTTATTTTTAAAACGAAGTCATACTCGCAGTACTGGATTCAAATTTTCAAAGGGATAAAATAATTTCTTCAGACAAAAATTACATAGAATTTTTTTTTTATTAAAATAGGTAAGCTTTTTGTCTAATTCTCAGATTGTTCATTACTTCATACTGATTAACTTGTCTGTGGACAAAGAAACTAACAGGGGCTGTATTCGGTCGACAGCTGATGCTGCTTCTTTATGGCTCTAGATTCCACGTCTTATGTTTCTATGGGGACTGCGTTCAATCTGCTTTCAATTTGTAACTGAGAGCTTGACTAATGTGTGTGTATTATCTTCACAAGTCATTTTAGAGAACCTTTGACTTCTTACAGAAGATACAGAAAAGATTCTGTTTAAAAACATAGAGAAAATCCCATCACACAAATTGGCTTAAAACGCTGTCTTGCAAAACGCACTTAAGTAGCTAGCCAACGTATTTCAGATTTATTTTAGATTGCATTTCAAAACTGTAATTAAGGTATCCGACCCATATTAGGACCAAAATTTTTAACCTTAAATATCAATTGTTTGTAAAATATCCTAATATTATTTTAAAGCATTTTAGAGTAGAAAGGGATTTACCAAGAGAAATTTTCAAAAAATTGATTACCTTAGCAGAAATTAATTTTTGAAGATTGCATTGAAGTCTATGGAAGAAAGTAAGTTTTTAAAGATAAAAAATAAATACTTCAAATATCATAAAATGCTGTGGTGGAAAGATGTATTTGATCAATGGGAATAGAAAAACAATTAGAAATAATTTTTTACATGACAGATTTTTTTAAAATCAATTTTAATTGAGTAAAATCAAAGGGAGATAACTCGTCAAGGGCAGGAAAAGGTCATAAATTAGGACATGTCCTACTCTTACATTCTGATACTAAAAGATGAAAATTAGTTCTAACTATACCAAGTATTCAGCCCATACATATTTATTATGCATTCAATTCCATTGAATCTAGGGCTAATATGGATCGGATACCTTAAGTATTTTATCATTTTTTCTTATAGAAATAAGTTTATGTCACATGATAAGGAATCAAATTTTCAAATTTATTTTGTGGATATCACTCATCGGACAATTTTTTCATACCCCACTGCTGGTACCTCGCAATGAAGTTTGTATGATAATACTGGAGTAAAAAATAGTGTGGATACAAAAACAAAACTTGTGTAATGATATATATGGAGATAAAGAGCACTATTAAAGACAAAAGTCCATTAAGAGGTAGTCCGCCGAAAAACCAGGCAGAGTTGTATTAATAGGCGGCACATCGAATGTGACGAATATTTGAAATTTTATTGAAAACAATATCAATGTAGTCCAAATGGAATAATGTAATCGAAGATTTGTTTTAAAATTGCTTATTTAGTAAAATATCCTTTTGTTTCGTGTTCTTGAATTCCCCTATATAAAGCATTGAATTTAGGTCAGAAACAAAGAACTGTAATTTCCAATACTTATTTAACAGGACTATAATTCATGCTGAACTAAATCTAGAAATATTTCGTCTTTCAGTTTCAAAAATAAAATTGGTGGGCAAAATACTTTTGATAGTAGTTTTCTGTCAAAATATGTAGACGTTTCTATGAAATTTTGCGATGTAAGAGTTGTCTCCCGTGGCATCGGTAAATCTGCTAAACACCTTACTATCGAAATCTTAGTGAAATATTTAGAATATATACACAAAATAAAATAATTTAACAAAAAAATTACTACTTTATTTTCAAAATAGAATTCATTTTCGCCTTTAAACGTAAGATTGGCAGTATTATTCAGGTTGAATACGCGTTTCCATTGATGTATCAGTGACGTCATACACCTGACTAATATTGCGTCACAGTTAAATAGTTACAAGTTTTCCAAAGAAGTTTGTAAATTCTTTGCATAAAAGCGCAAATAAAACGATTAAAAATAAATATTTACATTTGCAAATGTTTTCCTTTATATAACACTACTGAAAGGAATGCGTATCTATAACTGTATAAATACAGGTATGGGGTCAAGAGGTCATTGATGTGCGTTTGGATAATCGTTTGACGTAATTTCTCAGTGACGTCATAAAGGGTCGACGCGCGTTCAGTGAATTACATACATGCCGTTGGGTTTGAAAAATAATGCATTTCACACGTTAAAAGTCACAATTATGCAAATATAAAGTATGATATAGTCACAAATGTAAATATAAGTAATAAGGTATCATTTTAAAACATCTATCGGGCTATAAATACGGGTCGGTACGAGATTAAATTCATCATAAAGCCCTTCGGGCTTTATGGAATTTAATCTCGTGACCGACCCGTATTTATATCCCGATAGATGTTTAAAAATGATACCTTATTTCTTAAATAATTTCTCTTTTTCTGTTTAAAAACATTGACCAAAATAAAAATTTTAAAGATGTAAATCAGCAATTTTAAATTATTCTGAATTTCTTTTTTTCCAAAGAATATTATTAAAGACTTATATTTATTCCTTTTGCAAAAATTTCATATATATACTTCTCAACACATCATATTATTGTAGTGGAGGTTGTGCTACACGAGAGTGCATAGCAAATTGCATTCATAGTAGAAGCAATTGCGTCTATAGTCCTATGAATGCAATTGATGACTGCATATTCATAGTGGAAGAAAGCAGTGAAAAATAAGATTTAAAAAATATTTATTGAGGAAAATTACTGTTGAACTCCCCACTTCAATTTGCCACTAAAACGGAAGATTTCGTGGGCGTATTTTTTGTTTTTGTTTGGTCTTTTTTTTTTTTTTGGTTAAATTTGGTGATTGAAACAATCACATACTCACATTCAATACGAAGTTAAAAAATGTGACCATGTTGGCCAATTCTAAAATTTTTCCGATTAATGAAAGTTTTTTTTTAATATGCCGCCTTGCCCCCCCCCCCCCCCATCCCCACCCATCCCGTCCCGGCCTTTTGCTTGCGATTTATAGGCTCTTAAATAATGATACTATATATGAAATAACTTATTTTTTTTATAAATATAAAACTAAATTTTATAAGATGAAAATATTGGGGAAACGGCTTTTATAGATGACAGGTTTAAAAAATTTGGATAAGGCCGAGACTGTGCACATTTAAATATTTTCTGCATTTATTTATATAATTAGGTACGTGCAAGTATATTTTCGCCAATGATAGAATTTAACTCTTTAATTCACGAGAGAATTAAAAAAAAAAAACTTTAGTTGGAAATAAGATATTTAATAAAGATAAGCTGTTTACTCTCAGTTGTTGCATAATGCATACTATGTACAAATACTTGGGTTTTTTTTTAGAAATCGAACAGATGTTACACATGATTGTAATCTTCATGTACGTAAAAGACATTAGTATTTTAAATACATTGTATAAACATTTGAATCCATGGATAAAATAATTTTAAAACAGTTGACTAACTGAACAGAAATAAAAGACAAGCATGTTTTTTTCTGATACATTAAATGCAGAAAATTTCTAGTTTTACGGTAAAAACCGATCCCGATTGAAATAACACCAATCCCGATTGAAAATAATGCAAAATGTGTAAAGTTATAAAACTAAAGACAACTGCCACCCATAAGACATGTAAAAAATAAATCAAGTAATTTTTTGGCCATATTACAACAAAAGAGCCAAATTTAACTTTACAATTATAGTATTTCCTTCTTTATATAATTCCGGTCGGGATCGGTTTAATTGTGAAAAATTGTAAAACATAGGTAAATTTGACTCCTTTTATTTCTCTCAATATACGGGTGCCCACTGATTTTATTGAGTGACTCAAAAGTTTGTACTTTGTATTCATAATAACATGAGAAAAAAAATCTGTCATTGAAATGTATTGGGTTTTATAACGTAATGAAAATTGGATAATGAATTCAAAAAGTTACTTGCTAAACTCAATTTTGGACCACATATTTTTTTCTAAAGAAATATAAATTGGAGTCTTATTCATTACTAAAATTAAAGATAAGAGTCTATGGTATAAATGATATTGATAGACACATTCAGGTTTTGCGTATGTGGTACATATAAAACAAAATAAAAGCGTAGTATTTTTTTTTACCCCCATGTTGACCTTTTGGCACTTAAAATTGAACACTTACCAAAAATAGGACTAGTGGAGCACTAAAATTTTTTTTGATGTTGTCATGTGTAAACACTTCCTTTAAAAAGTCTCTATGCAAAAAATAATAAAAATCCATGACATGCGATGTGCCACCCATTGCCTGATTTTCAGTGGACTACCTCTTAAAATGACACTGACGCACGAAGGGGATAATTGTCAAATGTAGAATTTTTGCATGACCCGTGTTAATTTTGTTTAATTCCTAAAAGAATTAGGTTTCAGAACCTAACAGTTCTATTTTTATGGAGATAAATAAAAGTAAAAATAATATAAGTATGCTCCATAACGAAAATATTGCTAAATACTTCTTCCTCCATATTGTACGCATGTGCAGAAAAGTTGAATAAGTTTTCATAGTTACCATGGTCTCAAGTACCCCGGAATGAATGTAAGTAGACCAAAAGTTTTTATGTAATCTTTTTAAAAATGTTGTTAGAACATATTTTGTCACCTTTGCATGCTACAGTTGAATGTTGTTAACAAGTTTGAGCTAAAAATAAAAGTGGTGTGACCTTGACAAACACGAAAACAACGAAGCGGTAGATACAACCTTTTTCCGGCACTTATATTGTGCAGTTTTTTCGTGCAGCTTAATTGTCATATCTTAGCTATATACTCATAATTTTAATGTCTTTTTCTGTATGGTACAGACATCGTAAAAGAAAGACATGATTTTGACTCATTATGTTACTTTAAATAATACAATGTTTGGAGCAGAGCAAACAAGAACCTCTTAAAGAGGTGGGATAAGGCGCCATGGACGGGTAAGCAACCTCAATCGACCGGTTTAGAAATTGTTTGTGCATAGAGCATGCTCTTGCTTATATCGAGGCAACTGGGATAAATAATCCCCAAATCAAATACTAAGGATATATTTCTACAGAACGAAGGGAAGTTGTGCCATCTTTAAAAATCGTTTGGTTGCCCTCTCCCGATCGACTGACTAAGAATGGCCCGACTCAAAACTTTTTTTTTTTTTGCATTTTTGGGCACCATCTTTCCCATTTTTCCTCTTATCCCGTTAATAAATATGTATAAATTTTCAAATTGAAAGATTTTATCACCTACCTACCAACCCAATAAATTTTACCCTCAGTCGGGAGAAGGCCAGCGAACATTAATCTAAAGAAGGAATTGACGATAAAAAATTTAATTCATAAAGTTCATCAAAAATGAAATAAATTGTCCTTGTAGTATATTGTATTTCAACTTCACTGGGACAATCATGTATCAAGTCGACATATGATTGGAAATTGTTATTTGTTAAAATGGCATTAATATATCTATATGTCGAAGTTGAAAAAAAAAAAAAACCAGATTTGACTTCTTGTCACGTTAAAAAGTTTTGAATAAAATCTTATTGATATGAATATAAATACAGGTCTGGTACAGTGTTGGTACCAAATAATTTAGAGATATTTTTGGAAGACCTAATCTCCAAAATCTATACAGATATTTTCAATCAGAATCTAAAGCATCGTCTTATATCAAATTCATAGTACTCTAATGTACATGTACAATCAGAATGTTTTTAACAAATTAATTTTGTGGAGTAACAATGTCAATGTACGTAAAACAACGCTAGTGATCCTAATGCTACGTGTTCTCTGTGCTCATACTGTAAATGTATTACATTTGGCGTGTACGATATTTGGCTGAAATTCAATTTTCAACAAGTTAGCGTAGAATTGATTTAGCGCTGTCTAAATTTGCCAATAAAAACAGTTAATATTCAATACATTTAGCGATAAACTTGAATTAGCGGACTCTGCTTTCCGCCAAAATCGCTAAATAGAATACACCGCTACATGTAATACGTTTACTGTATTTTAATTCTTTGCTGAAGGTAGTCAAAGACCACTGTTTTCTGCATTAAAAACATTGCATTTTCACAAAGCCCATTTTGTGATACCTGGATTCTCAAAAAGAGGTTTTGTTACAGGAAACAAGAGCACCAAGGCTCGACTTTAATCTGATATATGAAATGGGACAGAGGATGATAGTGTATTACTGCTATTTGAAATAAAACCTAGTGAACCTAGCTCTTTTTTTTAGGATATATCCATGGGAAGTGGGCATACAATGTTTAATTTTCTTTGTCTCCCACTAGCCTAGCTAAGGGTATATGAAAAAGCATGATTATTCTCAAATATCTTTTTTACTCCTTGCATCAAGAAGTCAGTCTGCTTTTGTGCTATAATAATAAAGATAGATTCCTCCACCGAGTTCATGGAAAACTATAATATGACTGTATCCAAATATGGCTTATATTAACAAAAACTAGTTGCACGGGAAAGATCAGCATGCAATCGATCAATTGACCAATTTTATTACTATATTGAAAAAATAAAAATGATACTAAAATTCCCTCTCTTCCGAATTATAAAGATAAACAAAATAGGTCGGTTTTTGTGAAAGTATGTTTATTTTTAAGTTATTACCCAAGATTTCAAGATTTTCAATTAATTGAAATGATTAATTATTCAACAACTTAATATTATATCGTTTCTTTTATATTAGTGTAATGGATCATGAAGAGCATTAAGATTTCTATGATTGCAAAAAGGACACGTTATTCTAATAAGAACTACATGTATTAGAAACCTGAACCTGATTTTTTTCGCTCTTCATTCCAATCGGCGTTAAGTAATACCCTCGCTTATTGGCATACCTTTTCAAAGCTGATTAATGGGCAGAGCCAGAGTTAAAGCAAAGAAGCACAAACACAAAACATGAATAGTTTTATAGTTTTAATTTGTATATTATTTATTTAAAGAGAAACTTAACATCAACAGTCGCAGAAAACATCATGGTACAACCTCCTGTATGTTATGTCCATGTATGTTAGAGGTTGTTACAAATAAAACGGAAAGTGAAATTTGAACTAAAGAATCAAAAGCAGTAGTTCTCGTATTATTATAAACAGGAGTTCGGATGCATTCCCTGCGATAAATTAAAGTCCAGGATTTATTATTTTTTTTTTTTACATTATTGACAATGGCATTTTCAATACAAAAGGAACTCGTAAATTTAATTACCTTGCCATTTGTAATTTGCAAAATGGTTCTGTTATAATAAAACAATCTAATTGTACATAGAAGTACTTTGAACTTGATGTTAAAAACGTTTGAGTTAGACGTCGCGCAGAGTATTCGGTTTCAAAATTACGTAACTTGTAACACTATAAACAACATGCGTGTGTATTTTTGGTCACTATTATTTTGGCTACATGGATATTTCTGCCACTTTGTAAAAAGCTTCTATATAATGTCCTGTGATGATTTCCCTTAAAATTCATTAATAAACCCATATATTCGACTGTTCGTAAAATTGGAATCCCTTGATCTAGACAAGTAACAAGAAAAGATGAAATGTTTTATATTATAGATTTTCACTATACCTCCGGTTTTTCTTGTAAAAACTAAAATGATGAATGAAATATGCAAATGAAGAAGTAGTTACGAGAGATTGATATAGACGTTTTGATGTTTAGTCGGTTTTGTTACCACGTCACAAATACTCGTATGTTATTATGGTATGTAAGGGGACGTTTATAATAAACACAAGAGGCCCAGGGGCCACAGCGCTCACCTGAGCACATCGGGCTTGAATTTAACCCCCCCTCCAGGCTTTCATCATTTGAACAAACTAGAATCAAAACTACCTGAGGATGATTCCATATAAATATCACTAATCATAGCTTTGAAGTACTTGAAAAAAAGATTTTAAAAGGTCTCCCTATATATACCTATGTAAAACTTGGGTCGGCCATTTTGGCCCCATCCTAGCCCCGGGGATCATGATTTGAACAAACTTGAATCTACACTACCTGAGGATGATTCCACATGAGTTTCATCTTTCTTGGCCCAGTGGTTCTTGAGAAGGATTTTTAAAGATATTTCCTATATATTCCTATGTAAAACTTGGGTCGGCCATTTTGGCCTCGCCCTAGCCCCGGGTGTCATGATTTGAACAAACTTGAATTTACACTACCTGAGGATGATTCCACATGAGTTTCATCTTTCCTGGCCCAGTGGTTCTTGAGAAGAAGATTTTTAAAGATTTTTCCTATATATTCCTATGTAAAACTTGGGTCGGCCATTTTGGCCCCACCCTTGCCCCGGGGGTCATGATTTGATCTACACTACCTGAGGATGCTTCCACATGAGTTTCATCTTTCCTGTCCCAGTGGTTCTTGAGAAGAAGATTTTTAAAAGATTTTTCCTATATATTCCTATGTAAAACTTGGGTCGGCCATTTTGGCCCCGCCCTTGCCCCGGGGGTCATGATTTGAACAAACTTGAATCTACACTACCTGAGGATGATTCCACATGAGTTTCATCTTTCCTGGCCTAGTGGTTCTGGAGAAGAATATTTTTTAAAGATTTTTCCTATTTATTCCTATGTAAAACTTGGGTCGGCCATTTTGGCCCCAGCCTTGCCCCGGGGGTCATGATTTGAACAAACTTGAATCTACACAACCTGAGGATGCTTCCACATGAGTTTCATCTTTCCTGGCCCAGCGGTTCTTGACAAGAAGATTTTTTAAAAAATGCCATTAATTTTTAACAAATTCATGATTATCTCCCCTTGGAAAAGGGCGTGGCCCTTCATTTGAACAAATTTGAATCCCCTTTATAAAAGGATACTTTGTGCCAAGTTTGGTTGAAATTGGCCCAGTGGTTCTTGAGAAGAAGATGAAAATGTGAAAAGTTTACGACGACGACAACAACGACGACAACGACTACAACGACAGACAACGGACAAATTTTGATCAGAAAAGCTCACTTGAGCCTTCGGCTCAGGTGAGCTAATAAGCTGTATTCAGTTTTCATAAAATCTTATTTTTAAAATGTACAAATGAATAAAAATTCAATATCAAAGGGAACAGTAACAAAAGGCCCAGGGGCCACATCGCTCACCTGATCATGAGTACTGCGGCTAGAAAAAAGCAAAAATCGGTTTAGTATTAAAGCTTAAATGCATGAGTGGTCCCGATCTATACCTCAAAGGCAGAGGGGGAGAGAGAGCACAATTTGAACAACTTGAATCTACACTATCTGAGAATGCTTCCAAATAAAATGACAAATCATGGCCTTGCTGTTCTCGCGAAGAAGATTTTTCCTATATACTCCTATGTTAAACTTTCGTCCATTGTGGCTCCACCCTACCCCCACGGGTCATGATTTGAACAAAACTGAACTACACTACCTGCGGATTCTTTCACATAAATTTGACCAACAATGGCTTTGATGTTCTTAAGGAAAACATTTCTAAAGACTTTCCAATATATATTCCTATGTAGAACTTGGATTATCCATTGTTGTCCCACCCCTCCCCCGGATATTTTGAACAAACTTGAATCTACACCACCTGAGGATGCTTCCATATAAATATGACCAACCATGGATTTTAAAGATTTTTTCCTGTATAACCCTATGTATAAACCTATGTTAACCCTTGATCGTCCATTGTGGCTGCAGCACATGAATATAAACCACCTGCAGATCTTGCTTCCATATATATATATATATATATATATATATATATATATATATATATATATATATATATATATATATATATATATATATATATATATATATATACCTATATATATATGCTTATGACCAATAATGATTTCACTGCTCTTAGGAAGAAATTTTTAAAAGATTTTTCCTATATATTCCTATGTAAAACTTTGATCATCTATTGTGGCCCCACCCTTCCTCCGGGGGTCATGTTTTGAACAAACTTGAATCGATGCTTCCATATAAATATCATCAATCATGGCTTTGCTGTTCTCGAGAAAAATTTGAAAAAATTGAATTTGCTCTACATGTACCTGGGGATATAATATCATATGAGTTTTATCTTCCTTGGCCCAGTGGTTCTTGAGAAGAAGATTTTTAAAAGATGCCATTTATATTTCGCTACTTCATAATTATCTCCCCTTGGAAGAGGGGAACCCTAGCTCCCACCGTTCAAAAGTTATGGTCAAGGTTAAAGTGTGGTATTTTTTGTAAAAGTAGGTCAAACTCCGAGGTCAATGTCAATAGGTCAAATTTATTGGTACCCATGTGAAGGATGAACGCCCTAGCTTCAACTGTTCAAAAGTTATGGTCAAGGTAAAAGTATGGTGTTTTTTGTAAGATACCCAAAGAAAGGTCTTGTCACAAGGAAAACACCTGTGAAATATGAAAGCCATACACCCACCCACTCAATAGTTATGGGCTAGGTAAAGTTGAAACAGACAGACAGAGAGATAGACAGACGAACAAACAGACTGGCAAAAACAATATATCCACGGGGTCCAGGGGCATGAAAATTTTGAGATTATAGATTACAATTTGTAATAACACCATATATTTGCCTGGCTGCTCAACTATCAAAATCGACACAACGTACATGTGTAGGCCCCTGCATAGCAAAAAAAAAGAAGACTTTCCTTATATTTGATTAAAGGCTTGGAAAATGTTTTGAGCGCGATCGAGATCAGTGTTCACTGAATCTATAATTGGTTTTTGCAATATACATGCATCACTTATTAAGACGTTATTGATCGAAGCACAGGAAAACTCTATAATTTGACATGTAAGGGAATAATAGGGGTTAAACTAAGTGTGTTTCATCTGAAAAGTCAACATATCATGACGGTTAAAGTAGATAGATGTCTGAAATCTCGATTGTTTCGGTGATAAAGTCCTCGTTAAAGTCATTTATTTGGAATAGAAAGCTTTCATATCTGTTAAGTATTTCAATTGTCATATTGTTGACTATATATAGCGATTTCCCAGAATAAAATTGTATGGTAAGTGCTTTCATTTTGATGAAATGGTTGGATTTTTCTTCTAATGTTTACAACATGATGAACCATTCAGAGCAAGCCATGGAACAGCTTATATAACTATTTTGATTATTCAAATGCGAACTGGCCTTGCCATTTATTGACATATTACCACTTTAGAAAGTTACACATAGTTTAATAGCTCTTAATGAAAGGGTACTCCTGTAAAGCTGAAATGTACAACACACAGAGTAACACAATTGTATACAGGTTTCAGATTTAAAAAAAAAATGTACTTTTTATGCCCCCGGATCGAATAATCCTGAGGGTATATTGTTTTTGTCCTGTCTGTCTATTCGTCTGTTTGTCTCTCTTTCTGTTGTCAACTTTTACATAGCCCATAACTATTAAGTGGTTGGGGTTATGGCTTTTTATATTTCACAGGTGTATTCCTTGTGACAAGACCCTTCTTTGGGTATCTTACAAAAATCACCATACTTTTACCTTGACCATAACTTTTGGACAGTTGAAGCTAGGGCGTTCATCCTTCACATGTATATTTATTGTGACAAGACCTTTCAGCTGGTATAAATATTTTTGGCCTTTTGACCTTGACCTAGGAGTTTGGCCCACTTTTTAAACACTTTAACCTTAGTCATAACTTTTGAACAGTTAGAACTAGGGCTTTCATATTTCGTAGGTGTATTCCTTAGAAAAAAACCTTCCTTTGAGTTCCAACACTTTTGACCTTGACCTTTGGAGTTTGACATGCATTTGAGAGAATTCAACCCTCGCCATAAGCTGCCATACGAGAGCATCAGTGTTTCACAAACACATCTTGTATGATATGTCAACAGGGTTTTTTTTCTTTTCTCAATAAAACATATGGAGATAAACAGTATTCAAGATTAAAAGTCCATAAAACAATACAAAACAGGAGCAGAGCAAACAAGGAGCTCCAAAACATCAGAGGTGGAATCAGGTGCCAATAAATCTCTGTTAAATTGTTCCACCAAAAATGTTTTGTATGCCCCCGTAAACAAAGTTTCAGGGGTATATAGTTTTTGTCGTGTCCGTCCGTCTGTCTGTCTGTCTCTCTGTCTGTGTTTGTCCGCAAAAACTTTAACCTTGCCCGTAACTTTTGATTTAGTTGAGCTATGATTTTCATATTTCACATGTGTATCCCTTGTGACAAGACCTTTCTTTGGGTACCACCAAATTTGACATTGACCATGGAGTTTGACCCACTTTTACACAAAAATCCCAAACTTTTACTTTGGCCATACATTTTGAACAGTAGATATTAGGACTTTTATACATTATATATGTATTCTTTATGGAAAGACATTTTATTGGATACCAACAATTTTGACCTTGGATATTTCCGTACTTACGAAAAAAACTTTAACCTTGGCCATAAATTTTGAACGGTAAGTACTTTCATACTTCACACATGTTATCCTTGTGAGGAGACCCTCATTGGATACCAAGAACTTTGACCCTTTGACCTTGGAGTTTGACCTACTTTTGAAAACAAATCTTGACCATGATTCTTAAAAGGCTATGGATAGTGCTTTCATACTTTATAAGTTAATCTTTGTGACAAGACCTTTCATTTGATATTAAGAACTTTGATCCTTTGACCTTTACCTCCGAGCTTGACCTACTTTTGAAAACAAACCTTGACCATAGCTTTTAAAGGTTTAGGGCTAGTGCTTTCATACTTTATACATTTAATCTTTGTGACAAGACCTTTCATTTGATATTAAGAACTTTTTTTTGATCCTTTGACCTTGACCTTGGAGTTTGACTTACTTTTTAAAATTTTTAACGTTGGCCATAAGTTTTGAACGATTAGGGCTAGGGATTCCATACTTCATATACATATTCTTCGTGGCAAGGCCTTTTATTGGATACCAATTACCTTGACCTTTTGACCTTTACCTTGGAGATTTCTGTACTTATGAAAAAACTTTAACCTTGGCCATAACTTTTGAACGCCAAGGTCTAGTGCTCTCATACTTCACATTTTGTGAGAAGACCCTTCATTTGATACCAAAAAATTTGAACATTTGACCTTAACCTTGGAGTTTGACTTTAAAAAAACAAACCTTCCATTGGATACCAATTACCTTGACCTTTTGACCTTGGAGATTTCTGTACTTGTTTAAAAAAAATACTTGGCTATTTTCATACTTTACAATTGTATTTCCAGTCAGAATACCCTACTTTGGTACCAATATATTAAATTTGCATTTAAAAAAAGTTTAATCTTCGCTATGTTGCTATACAAGGGCATCAGTGTTTCACAAACACATCTTTTTTAATATATGAAACGTATTTATAAAGTTTGCAAAGATTCTTTTTTCCCATTACTTGCATGATGATTGAAACTGCTTTTCAGTCTAACATACCGTACCTGAGCCGCAATTCAATCCTCATTAAGCCCCGTGGGGATCCGGGTTAGAATAGGTCCTCAGTACCCCCTTGCTTGTCGTAAAAGGCGACTAAATGGGGCGGTCCTTCGGATGAGACCGTAAAAACCGAAGCCCCGTGTCATAGCAGGTGTGGCACGATAAAGATCCCTCCCTGAAAGGCCGAAAGTGCCGAGCATAGGTCTAAATTTGCAGCCCTTCACCGGCAATGGTGACGTCTCCATATCGGTGAAATATTCTGGAGAGGGACGTTAAACAGTATACAATCAATCAATCAATCAATCCTCATTAAAACGTTTGCTTATATGAAATTTTGGAAACTTAACACTTTGCATTTTGAAAATGCTTTTTCATAATAAAAAAAAGAAGTTTTATGAAACACTATATGCGCCCGGCGGCAACAAAGTTGAAAAAAGCTATTTTTAGAATATAGGTCACAGTCAAGGTCATTGACCTTGGTGTCATTTGAACGAACAAATTGTTTTTGTAATACATAAATTTCTATCCATGATCATTTCCTTATTTCCACGACATCCTGTTTAAAGAAAGATAACTTTGTTTAAAAATTGAACATGGCATTTCTTAATTTGTCGTTTCAACGCAAATATTTGAGGTATCGGAAATCTAATCATATGGTCTTTTATTTGCTATTGATTAATTGGTAGATATTTTTATATTTGGTACTTTCATAATGGAACGCACATCGCAAATCATGCAATAAAAATTGAACCCTTCACGACCCCGGCAAGATAAAACATCAATGAATAATAAAAATAAAATAAAAATTCATGCTTATATTGTATGTCAATGTAATTATTACTAGTAATATGTCTATATCAATAATTAATCGCTATTTGACAGTGTTGTTACGATATCTTTACATTATCTGCTTTTTTATCATTTCTTGTTATAACATCGGTATAATGAACACTGCATTTTTGTTACACGTAGGATATCGTATATATGAGATAAATAGAACATCTATAATTGTGTGATTTCATATTGGCTTTATCCAACTCGTTGAAATGGTGTTTATACACTATTTCAACTCGTTGGATAAAGCCAATATCAAATCACACAAAATAGATATCCTGTATATATCATGTTGATTACTGAAATTTCTATGTCTATAAAAATTGCATTTTGAAGATAACATATACAGTGATCTATTCCATAAAAACTTTAAACGATAAAAATCTGTACACAGGGCATTAATACACAATACAGGTTGTATCAGGTGCATAGGAGGAGTAAGCATTTCCATTTGATCGGTCATCCCTCCCCTGAGCCCTATCTATTGCTCAAAAAGGGACGTTCTGTAGTCAAAATTAGTACCAAAAACCCAGGTCAAACAATTTTCATCAAACAAGTCAGACAAAATACGAGTCAATGATAGATTATATTTGATCATATGGTCATAATTACAAAGAAATTTTGAAATGCTGACTTTAAACGAGGCTGTTGAAAACCTTTGAACATCAACTTATATAACAGTAGCATGCCTTTAAATTTGAGTTAGCAAATTAGTTGAAAGACAAACAATAAACATCATAAGCAGGTGATGTCGTCGGAAATCGTTGATACGATTATTTAGCATTGTATACCTTGCTTTGTCAAATTATTCCTTTTAAATTTGAAAATTAAATACAATTATTCTGTTTTCTCTCTTTCATCTGAAAACAGTACTGATGTTTTATTGCTTTTTTATCAACGACTCGATTCGTCCAGCATTGAAAATGCAACTTATATAAACATTTTAGGCAAATTTCTTAATAAATGCACGGTACTATACATATACATATGTATATGAATATATAGATAAACCGATACAATGTATATGATAATTTATAATTCAATACACTAAAAAAATATTTCTCCTAAGAATTCCTCAAACATACTGTTAAGTCAATGCCTCCTTATTTTTATCGGTTCTTCTTCGTTTGTGGCGCCGATCCCCGTGTAAGGAGAGATCATTCAACATTGTATATAACAATATACCACAAATAACACCAAAAAACCGACAAAGGCACAACATCACATTGAAATTTAAACAAAACAATGTGTAGGCTTCCCACTTCTTTGGGTTTTTCTCCGACGGGCAAAGGTGATTGTCTCCAGAAATTTGCCTCATAAACGTGTCAACTTCCTATATATAAAAATCAGAATGCAGCTCTCTGTTGAAAACAAGTATATGTATAGCTTTTTCAAATAGTTTCGACGTCTTTAGCAACAAACGATAACCTTTAACAGTAAATTGACCAACCCCTATCACGCCGCATTATTCTTGAGCATTCCTTTTTTCATCAATTTTTATTGGCCTATCATATGAGAAACAGTGCAAACATAAAAAAAACTAATACAAGCTGCATGCAATAAATAAGCTTTCTGTTTACCACGTAAATATATTATTATAAATACTACATTGTAATTGTCCCCCGCTTTCGCAAAAGCGAGGAGACATAAAATATTATTCGTCTGTCAGTCTGTAGGTCTGTCACAAAAACTTTAACTTTGGTCGTATCTTTTGAATAAGGACAGGGCTTGCAAATTACAAGGGCTGTTTGATAAATAATGTCCTCGGTGCTCGGAAAGCAACAAAAACGCTTTTCAAGGATTTAGCCTTAATGACTTTACTTAAATATTTTCTTTTCATTGAAACACATGTCCGTAACATTTTTATTCAATTTGATTGTTTTTAAAACGCATTTTTGAGTATTGCCCTTCGTATACTGGAATATGGCAGATCCTATGATTTCCTTGACTTGTTTCTTCTTTCTAAATGGCGTTTTTTTCAAGTTTGGAAAATGAAACAAATGAAAGGATGAAGGATCTGGCGAATATTGTTGGTTTGACAAAAAATTAACTTTCTGTTTTTCATCAAACTACTTTACTCTTCATGACTTGTGGGTTTGGACGCTGTCATGACGAAATTTAAAGTAGTGGATTCCTGATGTGGTTTCATCCTCTCATAAACCTTTCGATTTTTTTGCAAAAATTTGCTTTCTAAGACTTCTCCAGATATTGAACTGCCTCCCTGAATAAGAATTTGAACAACAATTTACTAATATTTAAGAAAATGACATATAAAACTATATTCGTGCTTTTGAAATTCGTTGCTTTTTTCAGACCTTGGCTGTTTTTGTCAAGTGCATCTTTTTGTAAATTTGTTTTGAGGGTTTAAAGCAATGAAATCAAGTTTCTTTATCTGTTTGAAGCTCAGACAAACGTGGATAACTTCAATTTTTGATTTTTAAAAAAATAATTGTTTTGATATTCTTGCACGCTGTTGTTTTCACTCATTTTTCAAAAAATTGGGTGACCATTGAGTACTAAGCTTTTTTACTGTCAAATGTTCCTTTCAAACATTGCAAATAAACTACCCCCAAAATGATGCCTATTAATTTTGCTATGTGTCTTAAATTCAATCAGACATCATCAGTGATTATTTGTTGAATTTTTGCAAACATTACATTGGTTGTTGCAAGTATTTGTCGCCAAGGACGGTACCCATTTTGATGCCCATTATATCATTTTTGTTTATTGAAATCCACCTGCTCGTGCGTCTATAAAACAGACATTAGTTGCTGTAAATTTCACATATTTCAAGGAATATTTCTTTGGGATTCTTAACGAGTTTTACAGCAGCTTTCATGAAGCGTTAAATTTCGCTCTTGTTTACTGATTCTTTACCATTCATTTTTACCAATAACGCAGGTCTCGAATAGCCCTTGTTTTCCAGCTTCTCACAATGAAACTATGTGATGATAATATAAACTAATCAATTCATTGAAGATTCATTCATGAGAGAAAGTCAAGCTTAATGTCATGTTTTCTATATTGTATGTCATAGAGCTCAGGACATTATTTATTGAACAGCCCTCGTATACATGTGTATTGCCTGTTTAGTGTGAACAAGTTATTTCCTAGGCAAATAATGTCAAATTCAGTGAGAACTTTGCAAGTTTTGTAAAATTTAACAAAGTATACTTTAAATTAATTTTTTCACGCTATATGGACAGTCTTCACGTCTGACTTGATTATCCATCTTCTTTGTTGCCCGAGGGTATTTATGGGTCAATTGCGGAAAGGGGGGAGGGAGTATAAATTATACTTTGAAAGTGCAATATCTCTTTGAAAACCTTCTCTGTACTTGGGTTTTAAACAAACAAAGTGCATAGTTATGATGAACAAGGGTATCCCTTACCAAAATTGAGAAAATTATGACCCATGGTGCTAACTTAGTAAGAGAAGACTTTATTGATAATTTCGTGAAAATATTAAGATAGACTAAGTGAATGGTATAATGGGCAAGGATGATTCTCCCAGCATGCGAAATTTGTACCCCAAAGTTTGGAATCACGAAAGGGGTTGACTGTTGAATATATAACGAAATGTTTTTTCTTCTCAACATATTTTACAGATAAACCATTTGCATTATCCGGATGAGCAAGGATAAAATTCATAAACCGTGCATGGGTTAGTTGTTTGGATGTTGGTGCTCGGCTCTTTGAAATACCATTTACTTTGTTCGTGATCTTCGAATTTTGTCATTAATAGCGATCATTTTGCTAGTGTTTAAATGGATGTCGCTCATTATTCAATCACAAATAATGCATTAGGAAAGATACATTATGGTTTTTCCATCAAGTTCTAAATATCAAGTACGCTGAGAACAATAGGCCATTTTTAAAAAAATAAAAACAAAAAAGTAACCAGACTTAAGGTATAAAGCAACAATGCATTATATCTTTCAATGTCTTCTCTGTCCCTGGGAATAAGGGAAACAACTAGTGCATGGCTGTGATGAGAAAGGGTGCCTCTTCTAAAATTTTTGAATTCTTGGCCCAAGGATCAGCGGCTTTGATGGTGGGTGCAACTTTGTTGATTCTGTTGTATAATGTATTGATCATCAATTCTTTAAATCTTTTCTGTTTAAGGGAAATAAACGGGCAAACAGCGTAATAAGCAACCGTGTCCATAACTGGATTTCTGAAATGCTGCACGACTCTGTCAATGTATCAATCATATCAATACGTACTGAAAGAAGTATCTCCCCTTTGCTATTCCCATTTGATAATTGCACATTGTAAAAATTGTGACGGTGAGGTCATTTCAAAAAGTACTTTTATGGTTTTAAATGATTAGGTAGACTTGTAAACAAGAGGCCCATGGGCCACATTGCTCACCTGAATAACTTGGGTGATGCAGTTATTTACAAGATTCCCCCTCTTGCTATACTTATCATGCCCCACTACCCCCCTTCCCTTTTATGATTTTAAAACTTTAGAATCTACACTACCCCAGGATGCTTCCACATAAGTTTCAGCTTTCCTGAACCAGTGGTTCTTGAGAAGAAGATTTTTAAAGATTTGTTCTATATATTTCTATGTAAAACTTGGATTCCCTATTGTGGTCCGGTCCTACCCCCGGGGGTCATGATTTAAACAATTTAATATCTACACTACCCAAGGACACTTCCACGTAAGTTTCAGCTTTACTGGCCCAGTTGTTCTTGAGAAGAAGATTTTTAAAGATTTGTTCTATATATTTCTATGTAAAACTGAGATTCCCTATTGTGGCCCCGCCCTACCCCCAGGGGTCATTATTTTAACAATTTAATATCTACACTACCCAAGGAGGCTTCCACATAAGTTTCAGCTTTACTGACCCAGTGATTCTTGAGAAGAAGATTTTTAAAGATTTGTTCTATATATTTCTATGTAAAACTTGGATTCCCTATTGTGGCCCCGCCCTACCCCCGGGGGTCATGATTTTAATAATTCAATATCTACTCTACCCAAGGAGGCT